>NW_007253916.1:232680-249187 GCF_000164805.1 Carlito syrichta
TTTTTTGAGTAGGAGTCTCACTCTGTCGCCCAGGTTGGAGTGCAATGGCATGCTCACGGATACCACAGCCTCAACCTCCTGGGCTCGGGCAATCCTTTCCGTCTTAGCCTTTCAAATAGCGGGAACTACAGGTGTGTACCACCACACCCGGCAAAGTTTTTGATTTATTGTAGAGATGAGGTCTTGCCAAATTGCCCAGGCTGGCTTCAAACCCCTGAGCTCAGGCAATCCTCTTGCCTCCGCCTCCCAAATTGCTGGGATACAGGTGTGAGCCACCATGCTCTGCCATTTTTCTACCTCTCACTCTTACTCCAGAATGAGTATCTCAAGCTTTTGTTTGTGGCTTTTTCCTCCCCCCACTCCCTCCCTCTCTCCTTCCTTCCTTTTTTTTCTTTTCTTTTTTTTTTTTTTTTTTTGCTGACTTTGTAGAAGGAAGTTAGTAGGATCTAATCAAATAACGCACATTGGAGCAAAACCCAGCTCAGGAAACTTCCGGAAGGTCACTAATGGAGACGATCAGTCACAGACTCTTACTTCACCCTTTTCTTAGATTTCTTAGACAGCCCAGGATGCCTCCCGAGCCTTCCTCCTCTTGCCAGCTTCTTGATCTTCTTGGAAGCGCTTTTCTTTTTCTTTTTTTTTTTTTTGAGTTGGAGTCTCACTCCTTTGCCCAGGGTGGAGTGCAGTGGCACACTCCCGGTGATCCTTCCGCCTCAGCCTTTCAAGTAGCTGGAACTACAGGAGCGCACTACCATGCCCGGCTAATTTTTGATTTATTGTAGAGATGAGGGCTCGCCAAGTTGCCCAGGTGGGTCTCGAACTCGCGGGCTCAGGCAATCCACTCACCTCAGCCTCCCAAAGCGCGGGATTATAGGCTGAGCCGCCGAAGCGCTTTTCTGTCTGTGGAATGGGCACCATGGCCCACTCATTGGCCTCTGGGTCTCGATGCATTTATTTTTATGATTCTTATTTTTTGAGAAATACAAAGAGGGTCCCAGAGAAGGCACGGACAGTGCCCAGCATCCGCTCACCCTTGGGCGCTGGCTTCCTGCCCCAGAGGTCCCACCCTGGGCAGAGCCCGCCGCCCATCCTGCCCTCCTTCAGCAGGCCCGTTCCCCTCTCCCCCTCGAATCTGCAGCTGAGCAGCAGATCTCTGGGGCACGAAAAAGAGGGGTGGCCGTAAGCTGTGGCGTGCCTCACCCGGCCTTGTCTAGCTCAGGCCCAGCTACTCCTGGGAACACCACAGACACCGAAACACAGCCAGTCGTTCCTTTGTGGTGTCTTGCTAGCAGGGCCACAGGGGCCCACCTGTCCTTCCAGGGTGCCGGCATAATAAAATGAACGAACATAATTGTTCTGCTTCCTGCAACCTGTCAACAAGCTTATCATGAGCGCCACTGAGATGCTCCAAGTCCCCAGGTAACACAGTTTATGGCGTGGAGAGGACACACACTCATATCACCTGGGAGACAGAGCCTGGAGGCTCCTGGCAGTGTGGGTGGCCACAGACATCCGTGGGCAAGGCTGGACATGCACCAAGAGGCCGGGCGTGGTGGCCCACACCTGTCACCCCAGCACTTTGGAAGGACAAGATGAGAGGATTGCTTGAGGCCAGGAGTTCGAGACCAGCCTGGGCAATGTAGCAAGACCTCGTCTCTACAACAGATCTTTACGTAAGTTAACCAGACATGGTGGCACCTGTACTCCCAGCTACTCTAGAGGAGGCAGAGGTGGGAGGATTGGTTGAGTTCAGGAGTTTGAGGTTATGGTGAGCTGTGGTCTACCACTGCATTCCAGCCTGGGTGACACAATGAGACTTTGTCTCAAAGAACAAAAATAATAAAAATAAATGCATCGAGACCCAGAGGCCAGGGCTGAGCCCAAGACCCTGCATTTGTCCCGACCAGCAGCGTTTCCAAAGGGCTTCCCATTCTCTCTCTCACCCGAGTCTCCCACTGACTGGAAGACGGAATGCTATGATTCCGATCCCTCAGCTGAGGACAGCGATGCCCAGGGAGCGAAGCGGCAGGGTTCAGACCACAGCCCTTTCTTCTTATTCCCACACGTGGCTGGATGTGGATGCTGCTTTTCCCTGAGAGACCAACACTTGATTACTTAAAGATATCCAAGAGTGCTCTGGACAGGGGTCAGCATGTATTTGAATCAGAATCTCCCCATCCTGTTTGCACTCCTGGGACTCAAAAGATGTGGCTTTTATCGCACAGGACGTCTCACTGGTTTTGGTTGTTGTTTAAAAAAAAAATCCACAGGTTCAAGACCAGCCCGGGCAACTTGGCGAGACCTCATCTCTACAATAAAATAAAAATAGCTGGGCGTGGTAGCGTGTGACTATAGTTCCAGCTACTTGGAAAGCTGAGGCAGAAGGATCGCTGGAGCCCAGAAGGTCGATGCTGGGGTGGCCGTGAGCGTGCCACTGCACTCCAGTCTGGGTGTCGGAGTGAGACTCCAACTTCAAAAACAAAGTAAAGATTAAAAATTTAAAAAATTTTAAAAACATCGTGGTAAAATACACATAACACAAACGTACTGTCTTAGTCATCTGTGAGTGTGCAGTTCCGTGGTTAAGCCCACCTGCACTGCTGTGCTGCCGCGGCCACCATCCATCTCCAGAACCTGCTGATCATTCTGAACGGAAACCCTGCCTGCATTCCAAAGCGACTCCCCAACCCGCACTCCCCACCCCGCTCCCTCAGGCCCTGGCGACTCCCATTCTGCTTTGGGTCTCTGTGACTCTGCCTCCGCTAGGTGCTTCACATTAGCGGAACCCAATGCTATCTGTCCTTCCGTGTCTGCTTATTGCACTTAGCACCATGTCCTAAGGGTTCCTCCACGTTGTAGCACGGGTCAGGATCTCCTTCCTTTTTAAGGCCGAACGCTTTCTACTGCAGGTGCACGCCCTATTTGGTTGCTCTTCTTCTTTTTTTTAGCCATAAAATAATGCATCTTGGAACACGACAAGCATGCGCCACCTCACTGCATCCCAGCCTGTGGTATCCGCAGC
The DNA here is from genome assembly GCF_000164805.1 of Carlito syrichta. Classification (NCBI taxonomy): domain Eukaryota; kingdom Metazoa; phylum Chordata; class Mammalia; order Primates; family Tarsiidae; genus Carlito; species Carlito syrichta. Next base: position 235,703 of record NW_007253916.1, read on the forward strand.
CTCCCGTGATGATGTGGTGAAAAGACTTGCCCCAGCACGTGGCTTGGTCATGCTTTCTCTCGTCCCACCTCAGCGGACCCCATGGATGAACCACTCCATTACAAAGACGGAAAGCTAGCCGGGCTCGGTGGCTCAGCCTGTCATCCCACGCCTTTGGGAGGCTGAGGTGAGTGGATTGCCTGAGCCTGCAGGTTCGAGACCCGCCTGGGCAACTTGGTGAGACAATAAATCAAAAAATGAGCCGGGCGTGGTAGCATCCGCCTGTAGTTCCGGCTACTCGGAAGGCTGAGGCGGAAGGATCGCCGGAGCCCAGCAGGTGGAGGCTGCGGTGGCCGGGAGCGGCCACTGCACTCCAGTCTGGGCAACGGAGTGAGACTCCAACCCCCCAAAAAAAACCAAAGACAGAAAGCTAGCCCAGAGCACTCGCTCCAACTCACCTGATGGCGAGAGAGCTGGGCCTGCCCACTCCCCTGTACTCAAAGGGCCCCACAACTTCTAAACACCGACTCCCACCAGCTTTGCAAGTACCACCTGACTCCAAACATGACAGAAGACAGGCTAATATGTCAGGGAAGCAGTTTGCACTTTAAGTCCAGGCTCTGGATGGACTTTTTAGTAGATACGAGCAGAAGAGTTTGTGGGCCTTCCAAGGGGCAGGCTGATGGGCGGCTGCTGCTTCTTCCGTGGTCTCATTCCATCAGGTGAGTCACCCCTGGCAGGAGCTGGGGGGTCACTATTCCAACGTCACCCACAAGGAGACTCAAAGCACTTAAGAGTCTCGCTCACATTCCCGTGCCTGGGGAGTGAGGGGTGAGACAAGAGGTTCCATGCTCCTTCCTACATACACGCTGTCCCTGGAATCTGGGACTGTGGGCTAAGGAAGCCTGCCGGGAGCCGGGTCTGTTCTGTGTCACAGCACATGAGAGGCGGAAGGTTGATATGAACCCAGAGAACCTTGTGTCAGAATTCCACAGGGCAGGGGCGGGGTGGGGGGCGTACAGAGGGCTGGGCCTAGAGACAAAGCCAAGTGTGGGAAAGAGGGGCATGTGTGTGCACATTTGCATGTGCGTGTGCCGCATGCGTATGTGCATATATGTGCTCCTGAGAATGTCGTGTTATATGCATGCGCCCCGCCTTAGATGGATGGACCTATAGACAGCTTTCGCTTTTTAGAAACTGTGTACCATGATAAAGAAGAAACCTGAATGCATGACAGCAGTTCTTGACATCTTGGGAGTGGGAGGGGGGGTCATGGATTCCCTGGAGACCCTGTAGAGCACTGTGGACGCCCCGCCCTTACAAACTCACACTCAACTGATTGCTCATCAACTCAAAGATTCTCTGGCCCTCTGGAGTCCTCCCACGGCCCCGGATTCAGAGCCTGTAGACTGGACCGCCAGGTCCAAAGTCACTACGGCAACTGTCCGGCCCCTGGTGGCCGCCATGCCCAGGTTCTGGCAACATGCAGGCACGTCCGATCAGCCACGGACATTTCCAGGCTGACGACCTGGCTTTTGGCCACAGTTTGAAGGCCCTGGTGGCAAGGAGGCCTGGCTGTGTTTGCTAAAGGGAAAGTCCCAGGCAAGAAAGAAGGTGCCTGCCGTTCAAAGCCCATCAGAGTCCTACTTTCTAAAGCCTCGTTACGTCTGGAAAAGCAAACCCCATCTCCCCCCCTCACCAAAAGAGTCCAGCCTCGTCTCAAGTGTTGGGTTTTCGTGTCATCATTTATGAAATGCATATGTGGAGTTCGTTTTATTTTATGATCACTTTAAAAAATATGTGTGAGTGGCACAAAGTTAGTTTCCTAGAGGGGAAATCCTATTTATGACTCTGAGCCCACAGGAAATCCGGGCTTGACTTCTTGTTTATTTATTTTTGAGTTGGAGTCTCACTCTGGCGCCCGGGCTGGAGTGCAGTGGCACGTTCCCGGCCACCGCAGCCTCCACCTGCTGGGCTCCGGCGATCCTTCCGCCTCAGCCTTCCGAGTAGCTGGAACTACAGGCGGGCACCACCACGCCCGGCTGATTTTTGATTTACTGTAGAAACGAGATCTCGCCAAGTTGCCCGGGCGGGTCTCGAACCCGCGGGCTCAGGCAATCCACTCGCCTCTGCCTCCCAAAGGGCTGGGATGACAGGCGGAGCTTCTAAGAGGTCGACTTGAGGCTCCCGGGCAGGACCCGGGGATGTGGCTTCTAGCCTCGCTCTGCCCTCTAGTGGCAGTAGGGAGCCACGCCAGGCACATCACCTGGGTGGTTTCCACCTTCCCCTCCTGTACTGAGACCACTTCCGTTCTTTCCAGATCCAATTCCACGGAATTCCGTGTGCTCCTTCCGTTCTGCACATGTGCATGAGTGCACACACACCACACACACGCACACGCACCTCATGCTAGCTTGATAAGCTCAGCCAACGCCCCGGTCAACCGTTTTGGTCCATAGACAGCTTCTGGTTGACCAGGTTGCTATCAATCGAAACTTCTGGAAAGGATCTAAAACAACTGGCACGGTTTTAAGTAAAACTCCTAAAAGAAAAACACCATCTCTTCTGAGCCCGGCAGAAGCTTATATGCACCGAGCAGGGGAACTGCACCCCCCATTCCCGTCCACAGTGCTTTCACCACAGGAGGGGGACGCGGGGACGCGTGTCTGTCTTCAGCACTGGTGAGGACCCCCGAGTAACAGAGGACCCAGGCTCTGGAACGATGGAATTGCCCCTGTGAGTCCATCAATCACTGCCAACCCATCCAAGGAGGACAGACCCAGGCAAGCCAAAGCTCTCTCCAACAGCACCATGTGACAAGGACGTGCTCACAGGGGCTGAAGCCTTTACAAGGCCCCAACAGAGCACACTGACCCTTCCCGGCTTCGTGAACTTGCTGGGAGGAAAGGCAGAGGAAGAGGTGACACAATTAGATCTAATTTGGTCCTCTTAAAGACCTGCTTATGCAAATGGTGGCCTCTAGATTTGCTTCTCAGCACAGCTGTGGCAATCCTGTGCCCCGTCCTTTCCCAGACTCTGCGGTTTGTCAAACAGCTAATGGCTTTCAACTCCTCTGTGTCCCTTGCACCCTCGAGGTAAGTCACAGCGAAGTCAGACCATCAAGGAGATTTCTCCTGGTTTGCAGTGCAAGATGGCAGAGTTTTGTCTCTGCAGAGAAGGGGGAGAAAGGAAAGAGTTCGGTGTGTTGGCTTGGCAGTTCACGGGCACACGCCACCATGCTCAGCTAATTTTTATTGATTTGTTGTAGAGATGAGGGTTCGCAAAGTTGTCCAGGCTGGTCTTGAACCCGTGGGCTCAGGCAATCTCCCGGTACCTCCCCAGACCCACTGAATCCCGCGTGAGGTTGCAGTCTGAGGAGCTCTGCTGTGGTGAGGCAGTGTGGCCTCTGTATCAGTGGTCTCCAAATTCCTCATCCCCATCTTGGGGTCAGGTCGCCCGTTTGACTTGCTCTGACCCAGGAGCTGCGAGTGAAAGCAACACAGGCCATCCCCGGGCAGAAGCCGTCGAACACCCATGGGAGCTTCACTACGTGCACCCCTTGCCAGAGTGACCAGCAATGCTCCAGCCAGGGAGGACTCCACCACCCTGGGTCCTCGCCTAAGGACAGAAACCATCTGGGAGCAGGGTCCCCACCCAGAAAACTTTATTTCCCTGGTTCGGGGGTGATGCCAAAAGGCTGGGAAGACAGCCTGGTTCAGCAGAAGCCAGTAGCCAGACCTCTCGGTGGATGAGTTGGTCAACCCTCTGACTTCACTGAACTGACGACTGCCAACCATCACCATGGTGCTCTGGCCACGTGCCAAGGACCGTGCCAGGCACAGGGAACACAGGGACGAGCGGGACAGTCCCTGCCCTCGAGGAGCCCTTAGCAGGGCGACAGGCGGTGACAGCACTATGTGAGGGACATGCCCAACACATGGCAGGCGCCATGCTAGGCTCTGGGGGAGCAGGCCTGAGGTGGGACGGGGTCCCCGCGTTCATGGAGTTTATGGTTTAGGAAGGAGTTGTGCTGCATGCTGACGATGGGGTGGCCCAGGGGTGCAGCCACTGCCGAGATGTGACCCGGTGGGAGCGACAGAGGTCGCAGAGGGCGATGAACTCCAGGACGACTCATCCGGCACCTGTGGAGGGCCTCACGCCCACACCCGCAAGCTGGGGAGTGCAGAGGACCCCCGGCCACCGGGAGGTGGGAACGCCACTGCAGGAGACAGGAGGACCACCACCGTGAACAGCCCTGTGCGGGCAGAGCGTGTGAGGAACGCTGGAGGTGCAGCCCTTTTCGAGATCCTGAGGAAGGAAGGATAATCCCGCTGCAAGATGCATCCCGGAGGGAGGAGGTGGATGTTGGACATTCCTTCTTTTTGAAGAAGAAGAATTTTGATTATTGTTATGGACAGAACACAGTGCATTTAGCCCAGCTTAGTGGCAAGTTCTTTAGCCTTTGCTTTCTCCAGCTCAGCAATGCAAGCCACAGACTTTGGACCGAGGACGTTGCCACCCCAGTGACAGTGGAGCTCATCGTGTCTGTCTTGGTCATTGGTCCCGATGGCTTCCATCAGCTTAGCCAAGCTCCTTTGCCTTCCGAGCTAACCTGTGTGAAGGCAACAGTGGGGCGGGTCTTCCTGGGGACTACATGCCCCAGCCTTGTCTTTGATACCGTAGGAAGGGACCCCCATTTTATTGCACAGGGTGGGCAGAAAGACAGCCAGCTCGACAGACTCCACAGCCTGCATGCTCACCACCAGCTGAGCCTCCTTGTTCTCCACCAAGGTGGTAACCATGTAGACCCCTGCCCGACGGACAGGTGTCCTCTGGATGGGGACATCCCCTTCGCCGGAAGCTTTCTTCTCAGCCCAGGAAGACATCTCTGCGTCTTCTCTTGCTTGTCCTTGTAGGCCAGCTCAAGCAGCCTGGCGCTCCTCAAGCTGGCTGGCGTGCCAAGGCCTGGGTGAACTGGTTGGTGGCAGAAGGGGATTTGAGCTGTTCAAACTGGAGAATGGCTCTTTGCGGCTGCAACCGGATGTAGCCAGGGCATTTGGCAAGGTGGGTGAGGTCCCTTTGAGGCTGGGCGTCCTGTCTGATGCCAAAGTTCTTAGGTCTCTTCTCAAAGAGAGGGCCCGCCCCCTCCTTGGCCCCCTGCTTCTTCACGACCCCAGGGTCCGGAGCCACCTTCTTCCCTTTGGCCTGCTTTCCTTTGGGCATCTTGGGGGGCTAGAGGGAGACAGCTGGACTAGAAACTTCCTAATGGGTGGGCGTGAGGGCAGGAAGGGCCCGTTCCAAGCAGAGAAAATTCCACAACCAAATGTATGGAGGGAGGGCGGGAGGCCATGTGGCAGATTTGAGGAGTGTCGGAGGGTCTGGAGGGACGGCGGGGACAGCAAGCCAGGGTGGGACTGAGGGCCAACAGAAAGGTGGTCTGGGACCAGGGTGAGCACCCTCTTCCCCCTCCCTCCCTCAGAGGGGTCCCTGGCACTAAACCGCGGGAAAGGACAGAAGCGGAGCTGGAGGGAGAGGCCTTTGCAGGCGTTAAGCTCCTGACCTATGTCCATGTACCCCATGCCAGGTCACCCGGCTACATGCTCTCTGTTCTCCTTGCAATCTCAGGGGCCCGAGGGAGCACTTCTCAAGATTAGAGGAGCCCCTCGAACACAGGCAAAGACGGCAGGTGTCTCAGACGCCCACCTTAAGATGGCGGGTGCCTCGGAGGCCCACCTGCTGACCCGCAGCGGGGTCTGTGAGGCTGACTGAGCTCGGGGGGGACCTCGGGGAAGGAGGTGGTCGCTGTTTGTTTCCCCATTCCTTCCTTGTGATCGCTTGGCCCTGCACCTCACGAACTCTGAGCCCCGTTTCCCGAGTGCAAGAGGAATTGGTCAGGGCCGACTATGGACTCCTCAGGCCAGGATGGGGGACAGAGCTCCGGGTCATGCGACTGCAGTGCGCCACCGCCCGTTTGCGCTGGCTGGCCTGGTGCTGCCTCTGTCTATAAGACACTTTACATCTGTCATGCACTCAAGGACTGCTGGTTTCTTGGGATTTTATCTTTCCTTTGAGGTCTGCCGGTTTTGAAAAACAATTCAAACAACGTTCCCTCTCCGAGTTTTTCCTTTCATGGCTTTCAGTTTCGGGACACATGGATCTCTCTCTCTCTCTCCCTCTCTGTGTGTATCTCTGAGGGGTTGTAATCTGCTTTTTTCATATCTGCAATCAATTAGCTACAACCTCTGTTTTTGTTGTATGTCTAGCATTTAGTACACAAAGGAAACCACTTTTCACTTTTCAGAGAAAGCCAAGGACACCGGGTTTCACCTTGGGGATGAAATGCAGATTTCATTAACAGGAAAGATCCTTCATTCCAAAAGGTTGAATAGAAAAGAACTTCAAGCAAAACGCTGGCTACTTAAATTGAGCGCACTGAATTCAATAAGGCAAAGAGACTTCTCCGAGCGCCATCGTTCCTCGTTTATAGATGAATCTGAGAGATTCAGAGCTGCTGGAAAGATGAGTCCCAGTTTGGACTGTGGACAGAGTGGCCAACAGTCCTGGTCTGCCAGGCCTGGGGGTTTCTCTGCATGCAGAACTTCTGGAGCTAAAGCTAGTAGAGCCTTGGGCAAGCTGCGAGGGCCGGCCCCCCTAACTGGAGAACAGTTAAAGAAATGTACGTCTACGGAGTCACAAGCACCAGGCGATGTGCTTCACCCACCTGGGCCTCAGTTTCCTGAGCTGCAAGATGGAAAAGCCTGCCCTCCTGCTCACTCCCTCTCTTCCGGCCGTGTCTTCCAGAGCCTTTTCTAAACCGAGCTGCTTTTTGGTTCAGCGAACCATGTTAAACTGAGATGTAGTTCACATACATTTCATCCCTTTAAGGTTTACGACTGAGCGGCTTTGCACAGACTTTCCGGGTGAGGCCACCTTCACTGTTTCTTCTCATTCTTTTTTGTTTCTGTTCCTCAGTCTGAACAATCTCAGTGGGTGGTCTTACAAGTTTCCTCATTCTTTTTACCGCCAAACAGCCCTTCTAGTGATTTCTTAAGTTATTGCACCTTTGAATTTCTTTTTTAAAAAAATGCCGTCTCCTCATTGATATTCTTTTTGGTGAGATGTTGCTCTCGTATTTTCCTTTGATTCTTTAGACATAGTCTCCTTTGGTTCTTGTTGCATGTTTATAATAGCTGATTTAAAGTCTTTGTCCAGTAAGTCACACGTTCACATTTCTTTGTCCCATAATATTTTCCTGAAAACCGGATGTCTTAAGTGCTATAATGTGACTTCTCTGGAAATCAGCTTACCCGTCCCACCACCCCCCAGCGGTGTTATAGTTGCTGCTGCCGCCTGTGTGTGCATTTAGTGACTTTCTTGGACTAATTCTGCAACGTGTGTGTCCTCTTTCGGGTGTGGCCACTGGTCTTGGTTTAGCAAATAGCAGTTAATGCCTGGACACCAAGTTCCTTAAACGCCTTGAAGGAAGAAGTCTCTGGCACTTCTTGGTGTGTTGGGAAACACAACCTTCAGTGCCATGGCAGTTCTCAGCTCCGCCTTCTCTGTGTCTCTCTGCTTGCAAGGGGGGCGGGGGGGGGGCCTCAAGGTCAGCACAGGTGAGAGGCGGGGGCCTTCTCAGGCACAAACACGTCTCAGTGTGCTTATCCACTTCCCAGGTGAAGGGCATTTGGTTTCCACCTTCTGGCTGTTGGGAATGAAGCCACTGTAAACATTTGGGAGTAGGCTTTTGTGCCAACACAAGCCTTATTTCTCTTAGGTGAAAGTCCAGGAGTGGAACTTCTGGATCACAGTAGGCAAATGGATCTTCAACTTGAAAAAAAGTTTCCAGACGGTTCTCCAAACTGACCGAACCCTTTCACGCCCCCACTGGCAACGCATGAGGCTTCCCAACGCTCTGCATTGTAGCTGGCGCTTGGTAGCATCACCATTTAACTCTGTCGTTCTAACTGGTGCAGGGTTGTATCTCCACGTGGTTTTCATTCGCACTTCCCTAACAATAACGATGTCGGGCACCTGTTAATGTTCTTTGCCTTCTCCATGTCTGAAGTTCTGGTGAAGTGTCTGTTTAAATCTTTTGCCCGTTTTTTAAACTTTCACTGTTGAATTTTGAGGGTTCTCAAAATACATTCCAAAGTTATGTTCTGACTTCAGATATGTGACCCCTGCCTCAAGACCCTGGTATGATCCCATTTGAATGTCTTAGTTCTGTGCCTGTAGCATATGTTTTATATCTTATATAGTCTCTCCATAGTGTCACACACACACACACACACACACACACACACATACCTCTTAAAGCATCTTTTCAGTTTAGTTCCACAAACTGTCACCTTACTCAGGTATTAGACAAAGTACCTAAGAACTGAATTGGCTAGCATACGGTCTCTGTGCATGAGGAACTTTCAGCTTTAAGAAATGGGGTTTATATCTGGATTGAAGTCAAAAATGCATAACATACATATGATTGGATTAAACTGAGAAATGCGTAAGAATCACTACATGTACTCCATCACCTTTTTGAGTATAAAATCATTTTCTCAGACTAACAATGAACACATTTTCATTGTGATTTTACAAAGGTCATTCATTATCATTAGCCAATCCCTTCTTTATTAATAGTCAAAAATGTTTCTCAACACAGCCCTTGCCTAAAGTAGCATATGTTTCTGAGAGAATGAAATTTGCATTAGAATATTTCTGCTGCAGTTTAAAATGGATACCCCTGTACTCTGAGCATATGAAATGTGATGAAAGACAAGTTCAAAGACAACAAAGTAAAACTGCTCTGTGTACAGCACGCACCCTTTCCCGGCCCAGCGGTGGTGTCTATAGGACAGCCCTGAGGAATGTTTTTTCTTACCTGTAATTTGACTTTTTATCTGCAGAACTGCTGGCAGAATCTTCTCGAATACAGAGAAAATTAACTTTTCAACAGTATCTTAAAAAGCAATCACAATTTCTTAAAATCCTCCTACGTCAAGTTTAAAAAATGAGACTTAGCAACTTTATTGTTTTTTAATTCACTGATTAAGACAATAAAAGTTGTGCTCATTTCAATATTAAGAAATTAAAACCTCTCTTGGGACTTTCTCTGCCCTGGGGCAGGTTACATCTGTCAGCTGCAAACAGGCTGGCCAGCTTGCGAGCAGAAATTCTCCCACGGGCTGCGATATGTAAAACCTTACACTATATGGGCTAGGGCTAAGAATTAAATTATTGTTTTTTTAATTATTATCAGAGGAAACTAAAAATAGGACTGAAAATGTAAGCTATACGAGAAAATGCACTTCAGATATAGTTTGCTCACACGTTTAAGAATACACGGCAATGCTAAAGAAAAAGAGAAAGGAAGCTTTTGTCTGTTTCTTGTAAAGCTCAAAAATGCCACAGTGTGAATACGCGGAAGCCAGCCCACAGAAGGCTGTTTCCCTGTGATACTGGCAGTGTGACGTCTAGAAGCTGCTGGTGACAGCATGCATGGCTTTCTAGAAGTTTTAGGCAACGGCCTCTCAACTTCTAAGCAGGCATCCTTGGAGGACTCCGGCCTCTTCGGTTCTTCTAATTGCCAAGACAACAACAAAGAGAAAATATAAAACCTGAGTAGAGAAAAGATTTGGGCGGCGGGGGGGGGGGACTCTCATTCAGGCTGTTTAAGCTTCTTAGCAATGAAGTACAGTCAGGGTTTATTTTTAAAAAGGGGAGAGAGGGAAGGGAGCAAGAAAGAAAGAGGGTGGAAAAAGAATCCAAAATAGGCCATAGGTGTTCTTTGCCAAAGCACAATTTTCATTTTCTTCAAGGCTCAGAACCAGTGGAAGAACTGGAACTCCCTCAAGAGAAGTTAGCAGGAACATAAGCTAATTATACAATTTAAATTTGCATATAATTGGCATGCTTTCCAGTTAAGACAATAAAAATCTCTGTTAACTGGAGTTCGACAATGGCACGCTATACTTAAAGCAGCACTTTGTATCTCCAAGTCTCAAAAATTCCTTACAATATCTCTGGGAGTTCCAAGTAGATCATGTTTGTATAGAGGCTGGTGATGAGAGAGCTCTATGTCTGGTTCTACCAAACCACGTGACCTTGAGCATCTGACCTTGAGGTTTGGCCTTCTCTTCTGGAAAATGGGGGTAAGATACCGACTTCTCAGTGCTGCTTTGAGAAAGATGAAATCCTGTGTATGAAATAACCTATGTGGTGAATTCTAATTCAGCAGCACTGCTGTGTTAGTTATTTTTGTGGATGTGACACAGCGTCACACTGAGAGGATGAGGAGGTGGTGGGGAGCGCGCCCAGGGAAGGTGGGCCTGCCGAGACCCTGACTCAGGGCAGCCTCTTGTCCCGCTTCCCATTCTCCACCAACACATGCCAACAAGACACTTGGTTTTTCACGTCGCCTACAGTCTGTGTCCTTTGAAGACCTGGTCTGTGGCTAGGCTTTCCACACAAGACTGATGGTGGCACTTGGTCAAGTGGTCCTACCCCTTGTGTCTACATTTTGACTGTCACAAAACTCACAGCAACGGATGAGACCAGTGCCACCATAAGGGAGGAAGACCCTGGACACAGGCCTTGGGGGATCATCTTTTTCCTTTGACTTATTTAATGAAAAAAATCTCTCTCTCTCTCTCTCTCTCTCTCTCTCTCTCTCTCTCTCTCTCACTCTCAGACAAAGTCTTGCTCTGTCACCCTGGCAGGAGTGCAGTGGCACGGTCATACCTCACTGTATCTTCGAACTCCTGGGCTTCTGGCAACACTCAGATTCTCCCTCTTCAGCCTCCCCGGTAGCTGGAACCACAGGCGTGTGCCACCACGCCCGGCTAATTTTCCATTTTTAATTTTTTGTAGAGACACGGTCTTGCTACGTTGCCTAGGCTCGTCTTGTACTCCTGGCCTCAAGCAGTCCTCCCACCTCAGCCTCCCAAAGTGCTAGGATGACAGGCGTGAGATACTACACCTGACCTCTATGAAGAAATATCTTGATGGATATCTATTAACTAGAGCCAAGTGAAAACCCAGTATTTCTGGGAGATAAGGAATAGAATGTGTATGACGGGGAGAGGCCGTGGGGAGGGGCTTGGAGCTGACACTGCTTGGGCTTTACTCTGTGCCAGGCCCTGCCCTGTGTGCTCCCACACATTCTCTTCTCGGAGCCCCGTTAGTGAAGGCAGTACTGTCACTTCTGTTTTGGCAAGAAGGATACTCAGCACAGAGAAGAGGGGGCAGGATTGGAACCCAGGCGGTCTACTAGGTTCTCAACCGCTCACTAAAGCCGCCTTCTTCACTAAAAAGTATCCCGTGTCCACTGGGACAAGATTCCGCGCTCACGTTATCTATCTCCTTTCTTATGAGGGGAGAGATTCACTTCATTTAAAAACAAAGGGCCAACAAGCATACGGAAAAAATGCCTGACATCACTCATTGTCAGAGAAGTGCAGATTTAAGCCATAATGAGACATCATCTTACACCAGTCAGAATGGCTATTATGAAGAAGTCAAAAAATAACAGATGTTGGCAAGGATGCCGGGAACAGGGAATGCTCATACACTGTTGGTGGGAATGTAAATCAGTTACAACCTCTATGGAAAGCACTATGGAGATTTCTCGAAGAACTAAAAATAGAACCACCATCCGATCCAGCAATCCCACTACTGGGTATCTGCCCAAAGAAAAAGAAATGGTCATATCACAAAGATACCTGCATGCATATGTTTATCACAGCACTAGGCTCAATATCAAAGGTACGGAATAAAACCTAAGTGTCCATCTGTCAGCCTAAGTACCCATCGATGAATGCTTGGCTAAAGAAAATGCGGTATACAGATAGATATGCATATACACAGTGGAATCCTGCGTATTGAATACATATGTGTGTATATAGATATACACATGTACAATAGATACTGTGTGTATGTGTGTGTGTGTATGTATGGGGAACCCTCCCCAAATGGAATTTATTTATAAAAAAACATGCATTTATTCTTACATATTTAAACTTCATCACCTTCAAAGTGCTCTCCGTTTGATGCAATACGCCTATCGAGACGCTGTTTCCACGGCTCAAGACAGCTTTTGAATTTGTCGATTTTGATGCCTTTGAGTGCTTCTGCTGTTTTTTGTTTTACCTCTTCCACAACGGCAAAATGTTTCCCTTTGAGAACTTTTTTCATTCAGGGGGAGAAAAAAGTCGCTCGGGGCAAGATTGGGTAACTCGGGAGGACGGGGCACCAGAGTCAGGCCATTTTGGGCCAGAAACTGTGGGACACTCGGCACGGTGTGGGCAGGTGCGTGGTCATGGCGGAAGAACCAATCGCCTGTCTGCCACAACTTGGGACGTTGCTTCCACCGTGCAGCCTCTCCCAACACTGCTGGCTGGTACACTGATGCTGAGGAGTTCCCAGAACACTCACCTGGCAGAAGAAGCCTGGACTACAAGGGGCCTGCCCTCCCAAAAGATAATTCTGGTTTTGGGGGGGTCCACCCCCATACATATACACAAGACTATTCAGCCATAACAAAGACTAAAATCACGTCTTCTGCAGCAACATGATGGAACCGGAGGTCACTATGTTAAATGAAACAACTCAGAAACAGAGTCAAATACCGCACTTCAAAGTGGGAGCGAAATAATCATCCACATGAGCACAGACTGTGGAGCAACCATTACGGGTGCCTTGGGAGTCTGGGAGGGGTGAGGGATGAGGAATGACTCCGTGGGCACAACGGACACTATTCAGGTGATGGGTTCACTAAAAGCCCAGACGTCGCCATTGCACAACCCGTCCCGGTCACAGAACTGCACTCGTCCCCGTTAGACGTACACAAATTGGAAAGAATCAAAACCTGGTTGTGTTTTCTGTGACACATTCCTCTTCCGCGAAGGTGTGAAATGAGACTGGCGCTAGTGATGCTGCTGAGAACCTTGACCTTTGCACGTCTCCTTGAAGAGATGTGGCCCTTTCCCCCAGCCTGTGTCCCCCCAGCAAGCGAGTTCTGTCTGTGACCACATGGTTTCCCTGCTGTGCTCCTGATCTCATGACACCCTTGAAACAAAGTCAAAATCTGGGGTAGAAGCTTGTCAGCTTGCCGAGCTTTTAATGGAAAGTCTAAGAAGTTTACATCTATTGGTTGGTCTTTGCAATCCAATTGATCCACTTGAAGGGTCTGGGCATGGCCAGCGTAGATGAAAGATTTGAGTGACCCTGACAAAATTCTCAGAATGGAAACCTGGTCAAGCTTCAGAATGCAGTTACCATAGGAGGCAGAGTAGGTATTAAACAGATAAAAATATACTGAGGCTGGGCTCGGTGGCTCAGCCTGTCATCCCAGCACTTTGGGAGGCCGAAGCAAGTGGATTGCCTGCGCCCACGAGTTCGAGACCAGCCCGGGCAACTTGGCGAGACCTCATCTCTACAATAGATAAAAACTTAGCTGGGCATGGTAGCACATGCCTGTAGTTCTGGCTACTTGGAAGGCTGAGGCAGAAG
>NW_007253916.1:249281-290517 GCF_000164805.1 Carlito syrichta
CCCGGCTCATTTTAATTTATTGTAGAGATGAGGTCTCGCCAAGTTGCCCAGGCGGGTCTCCAACCCGCGGGCTCAGGCAATCCACTCGCCTCGGCCTCCCAAAGGCGTGGGAGCAAGTAGGAATTTTAACAAGAACATAAACCATCCCACACTCTGTGTTGTGTAGACCAATGATGACTTCTGCTCCGTGGTTCCATCCCCTGCCCTTTCCTGGGACCCAGACCCTTCCCACCTCTTGCCTACTGACTGCTGCTCACCACCCCACCCCAGAGCTATTCTTTTCCTTCCCCAGAGCTGTGGGTCTTCTCCTGTTCCCTCTCTTGGTACAGGACACCATAAGCCACCTGTCCCCCGAGGTGTACATCTCACAGTCACCGTCAACTCTCTGTCTGACGTCCCGAAGCAAATCATCCTTGTTATCCAGGAGGGTCGCGAACCCAGCCCCACCTGCGTCAACACTTCTGAGGTTCAGCCTCCACCAACCTCTGTCTGGACTGTTGCCAGAACCCTCCAACGGGACTTGCTGACTCAGGTCATGACCCTAAAAATCTATCCCTCACCCTGACCGGGACCCAGGGGAGCGGATGCAAGTCTGACAGAGTGAGCCTGGGAGTTTCCCATCAACCTCTGTGCTGCGAGATGCAAGGCTCTTATTTATCACCTTTGCAAGGACACAAAGAAAATGTCACATCTGACGAAGCGAGACTCAAGGCCACCCCTAGCCTGAACTGCAAACCTGCAGCCATTGGATGGTTCCTTGGGCTGCCGACACTTCTTAGCTGACTGAGAAGGCCCAAACAACGAGATTTTCCAAGGAGGAAAGGAAAACCCCTGCACTCTTCAAAGGAATCAACGGGGTGGGCACAGAGCAGGGGAGACACGCTCGTGTGTGAACAAACAACACCTTTTTGTGTTAGAGAGTAAGCTGGCAGCCTGACTATGCCAAGAAGGAAAGGCAAACCACTGAGTGGCCAACACCAAGACACCTCCCGTAGGCCCACGGCTCCGCACCCCATGCCCGGCAGCACCTGACACTCCTGCTGTGGCTTCTAGCCCGCCTACTCCTGGGCATTCCCGCCTCCCCATCCCCTTTCTGTGCTGGGATACCCCGCTTCCCCGCGTGACCTTGGCCACGTCACTTAACCTTTCTGTACTGGCATTTGCTCATCTCTAAACTGAACATGACAACATTATCCGGTAGAAGTGTCAGTTGAGAGATCACAAAACACTCTTCGAGAGGCTACGAGCCTCATTTTCCAGATGAATGAACAGTAGAGGCTCAGAGAGGTTAAGGAACTCGCCCAAGGTCACACAGCTTACAAGTTGCCATGACTGCTGGAGACCATTCTCAGCCTTCCTGGCTAGACTGTCTGTCAGGGACTCTGGCTGAGAATACACACTCTCTGGCCTGCCCTGGCCTGACCCGAGCCTTGCTTCGAGTTCCCTCCTAGGCCACAGGCACCGGGCTGTGTCTGTCACTCCATAAAGAATCAGATACAGGGAGAGAGATGGGAACAAGGGACTTACTTCCTGTTGTCTTACTATGATCCCGTTCAGCTCACTGAAAAAGCACTCGCTGCATAGAAACTTACCCTGGAAGATACCCAGTGAATAGCTTCTCTCTTCACTCCTCTGTCTCTGGTGACCCATTACCCGCGTGTGAGTGTGTGTGTGTGGGGGGGTGTGAGTGTGTGTGCGTGTGCATTTGCCCTGGGAGCTGACCTCCAAGCCTCACCCCCTCTTTCCCTTCACATCATTCATGACAGCACCCTGACCAACATCAAGCGGGAGAGGTCTGGTGTGATGGACCCCACGCCCGCCTGCTCCCTCCCGGATGTGGGGTCCTCAGAAGTCCAAGTTCCAGGGACAGGGAAGTGACAACAGAGGGGTCGGGGTAAAAAGAAGAAAAAACTGCAGGGCGTGGAGCACACATTTTTATTCTCTCTCTCTTTAAGAATCTGGCACAAAGAGCTCATCTTCCTTCTGCCAGCAGTGACTTGGCGACCGCCTTGCGCCAGATGTCCCCTCATCTGGCTGCCTTGGCTGGGTGGTTGTCTGGGATGCAGAGCCCAAACATGGCGCGGGGTGTGTGTGTGAGAAGTGGGGGGGGGCTTCTGAAAGGCTGTGTGTGGCAGAGCTGGGTGGCCCCGGCCATGCTGGGTCCCCAAGGTGTGGGGGCAGCTAGCAGGTGCCTCTCTGCCTAGGTACAGGGTGGGCAAAAGGGGCTCTCTCCGGGAGGGAGGCTGAGCTCCTCTGGCCGTGGGCACAGACACGGTTTGCTGTGTTGCAAAGAGAACAGGTCCCAGGGCATCCAGATATGACAACAGTGGAGCGATGCCTGCGAGTGTCTCCTGTCCGGGGTCCCCAAGAACACACTCCAGGAAACAGACGGGAGGGAGCAGAGGGTGCCCGGCCCCTGCATCTGGAGCCTGCAACTGTGGCTGACCGCAGCTTGGCCTTCAAGGACTCCGTCAGACCAAGCCTGAAGCCATCGTGGGGCGCCCTGGGCACAGCCGCACTGCCTGCCACACACGCCAGCAAGGAGACGGGAGGCGGCTGTGCCCGGGAGTGAGGTTGTGCCGGATCCACGGAAGGGTGGCCAAATCCCGAAGGGTCCCGGGCTGAGGTGGGTGGCCTGCATGAACAGGCCCGTTCTGGAATGAGCTCCCAGCTGCACCTGAAACCCCAGGCAGGTGCCGCGGGAAGGCACTGGGGCTGGGCCGTATTTGTGTACACATCAGTATGTGCGCGGAAGGCGGTGCGGCACGGCCTGCCAACAAGCCCATTTTGGTCACCATCTGCCGTGGAGAGCCTGTGCACCTGTCAGAGGCAGCTGCTAATGGCAGATCGTAGGTGAGGGAGGGGAGGGCCGCCCGGAACGGCCTATCGCAGAAGCTGGCCGGCCCCGCAGGAATGCCAACTGTTCACTTTGAAGGCCGTCCACGTGGGCGGGTGTGATAGATCCCACGCCCGCCTGCTCCCTCCCGGGGTCCAGAGGACGTCACTTTCCCTTCCTCCCTGGCAGCCGTTTGGCTGTCATTTGTCATGGGCCCGGGAGAAGTGTATGAAGCATCCTTGTTGGAAAGAGAAAATTCCAGGGCAGCTCCTCCCTGGAGGCATGGGCCCAGAGACTGCCCTGGAGAAGACCCCTGCCCCCCTGCTCATGGAGGAAGATCTGCTCATCTCGCCCTCCTGACACTGTCGGGGAACGAGGGGTCCTCTCTACAGGGACCAGAGGCTGAGGGAACAGACTAGAAATGCTGACAGGGCCACCCGTGTGGGCAGGGTTCTCTGAAAGCATTTTCTGGAGTTCACTTCAACAACATAAAACAAGAGCCTGAAGGCTTTGTATGATACATATTACGTATTTATTTGTTGCAATGGCATGTAGCGAGAAGTCTTTCTGAAGTGAGCCATATACTTTCCTGCGCACCATATTTTCAAGGGGGTGTTGGTCATTTCTCAAGTGTGTGTGAACGGCAGGCATTTCACTATTTTCTTTAGCTCTCAAGCAACCCACTGTGGTAAGTGCAATTTTTTTTTTGTTTGTTTCTTTTTGAGTTGGAGTCTCACTCGGTCACCTAGACTGGAGTGCAGTGGCCGCTCCCGCCACCACAACCTCGACCCGCTGGGCTCCGGCGATCCTTCCGCCTCAACCTTCCGAGTAGCTGGAACTACAGGCGCGCGTGACCATGCCCAGCTAATTTTTTTACATTTATTGTAGAGATGAGGTCTCGCCAAGTTGCCCAGGCGGGTCTTGAACCCACGGGCTCAGGCAATCCACTCACCTCAGCCTCCCAAAGCGCAGGATTACAGGCTGAGCCACCGAGCCCGGTGGTAAGTGCAGTTTTATCCCCATGCGCCAGATTGGAAGCTGAGGGGCTCAGAGAGGTCAAGACTCCCCAGGGACACACGGCTGATGCCCGAGCCAGGCCTCAGGCCCGGCCTGTCTGCCTCGGCCTCTGAGCCTGGAACCAGCAGGCATACCTACTGCTTCTTCCTCCAACGGGTCTCAACTCCGTGAGGCCTTCATGAAGCCCACAGTTGTGCAAAGCACCCATGAGCCCAGCCTCTGTGGGCCGCAGACCCACGAGACGCAGCTGGGGCTTTAGGGGAATGCTCTCCCCGTGGGGTCCCCCAAATGCCTTCCCAGTGAGCGTCACGGTCTAGCTCCAAGTCCACTTGTCCTGGTGAGGACTCCCGGAGCCCCAGGGGAAGTCCTCCCCACGCAGGCTTCCTCATCCCAGCCAGGGCCAAATCACCCGGCACCCACAGGCCCTTCCACTGGCCTGCAAGCTCTGCGGGAGCAGGGACTCCACGGCGCCAAAATACATGGGGCATCGCACTTGCTGTCTCTTGCAGCACGATGGGGCTTTTTCTTGTGGGCTGGGTGGGCGTCCCCTTTCTCCTGGGACGTCACTCAGTGAGGTTCCTTGCTTCTGAAACCTTCCATCTGGTTTTTCTCTCTCCTGGCTGGTGTTTCCTTTGTCTCAGGTGCCAAGTTTCCAGAAGCTTCTCTGGTGCCTTCAGAAGGGCTCCTTCAAGCCAGCCCCGGGACATCTTAATCCACGGCTTCTGATTTTGCGAGGCTAATGAGGTCTCACGCTCTATATGCACGAGCACCCGAAACCAGAGCCGTGACGGGCGTGGAGTGTCCTGGCATCTGTGCACAGACTTGGCGACGTATCTTCTGGTTGCTTGGAAGCTGTTTCTCTTCCAGTCGGAGTCTCACTCTGTCGCCCAGACTGGAGTGCCGTGCCCGCTCCCGGCCACCGCAGCCTCGACCCGCTGGGCTCCAGCGATCCTTCCGTCTCAGCCTTCCGAGTATCTGGAACTACAGGTGCGCGCTTCCACACCTGGCTGATTTTTTGATTTATTGTAGAGATGAGGTCTCGCCAAGTTGCCCAGGCGGGTAGACACCCGACTCCGCTCTGTTACCCAGGGACTCGTTCTTTGCCCCGGGGGCTCAGTGGCCAGTCTGGTGTTCATTCTCAGAAAGTCAGCTCCTGTGAATAGCAGGAGAACCAGGCTCATCACCAACGTGGGGCCGTTTTGTGCAGGGAAAATACGATTTTGTGTCTAAACCTCAAGTCTGGAGAATTGTCCACTGAGTCCATATTGCAAAGTCACCACAAATACCATGTGAACACATCACTCTGCTACCTTTTTGAGAACAGCTTGGCCATCTGCAATGAAACCTTTGTGAAAGGGCCTTTTCTGACACAAGGGTGACCGTGCCTGTGTTGGGACAGTGTTTCTCTCCTTTGTGGACGGTCACTCCTTCCCGTTCTTTCCACTCCTCTCCTCCCAAGCTGGTAGCCATCCTGGGAGACGCATGCTATGGGGTGCCTGGGTTCCCGGTTGCCTCCAGTGAGCATCTCGGTGGGTCTATGGGACGGTGCTTTGAGGGGACATTGGAGACTTGCCCCGTTGGCATGATGATACAGACAGCGCCTCCTGGCTTTCAAGGACCTCCAGCCCCAAAGGCAGCTGGTGGCTGTCGAGGAAACACCACAGCTGGTGCTGCTCTTGGTGCGAGAGACCTGTAAGGGCTCTGCCTTCCCTGTCCAGGCGGGAGAGGGAACTTTGGATGCTTCAGGGGTGGTCTCAGCTCCCTAGAGCCTCTCTCCGGTTTGGGGGTAAGAAGGGGTGAACCCACAGCACAGCCGGGGTGACGGGAGTCACGCAGGAGGGGACGGCAGTCCTCAGCCACGTCCAAGCTCAAGTGTACTCTAGATGGGAGTATCGAAGGCGGCAGAGCGAGGGCCTCACACGTGCAGGGGCTGCCCTGCCTTCCTTTTAATTTTTTAATCTTAATTTTTTAGTTTTTTGAGACAGAGTCTCATTGCACCACCCTGGCTGGAGTGTAGTGGTGCATTCAAGGCTCACTGCAGTCTCGATTTCCTGGGCTCAGGCAATCCTTCTGCTTCAGCCTCTTGAGTAGCTGAACTACAGACACGTGCCACCACGCCTGGCTAATTAAAAAAAAATTTTTTTTGACACAAGGTCTCGCTATTGTTGCCCAGGCTGCTCTTGAACTCGTGGGTTCAAGCAATCCTTCTGCCTCAGCCTCCCAGAGTGTTGGAATTATAGGCGTAAGCCATGGCATCTGGCCCCTTTTAATTTTTTTATTACGGTAAATTATTTATAACATAACGTTTACTATTTTAAGCATTTTTAAGTGGACAATGAAATACGCTGAGTGCATTCCAGTGCTGTGCAACCATTGGAAGCTATCCGTTTCCAAACTGTTTCATCATCATAACCAGAAATTAAGTAACCATTAAACAATAACTCCCACTTTCCACAGCCCCTGGCTACCCCCATTCTACTTTCTGGCTCTGAATTTGACTATTCGAGGAACCTCGTATAAATGGAACCATATGCAGTCGTCTTTCCGTGACTGAATTATTTCATTTCGCATCGTGTCTTCAAGGCTCATCTGTGTGACTGTGATAGCATGTGCTACAATTTCATTCCTTTTTTAGGCTGAACAATATTCCACTGCCTGGACAGACCACATTTGCTTGTCCATTCTTCTGATGGGCGCTTGGGTCGCTTCCACTTTGGGGCTATTGTGAGCAATGCTGCCATGAACATGGGTGTTCAAGCATCTGTTTGAATTTCTGATTTCAATTTTTTTGAGCATATATACCTAGGAGTAGAATTTCCACAGAATATAGTAATTCTGTGTTTCATTTCTTGAGGAACTGTTTTCCATTTTCCATTCCCACCAGCAATGCACAGGGTTCCACTTTCTCCATGCCCTCACCAAAATGGATTATTCTGTTTTGTTTTATTTTGATAATAATCATCCTAATGGGCATGAAATGGTACCTCATTGTGGTTTTGATTTGCATTTCTCTAATGAATAATGAGGCTGAGCATCCTTTCATGGGCTTACTGGGCCACTGTATACCTTTTATAGGGCAATGTCTATTCAAGTCTTTTGCCCATTGGTGAAGTGGGTTGCTTTTTTTGTGGTTGTTAAGGTGTTGGAGTTTTTAAAATATATATTCTGGGTAGAATCCCTTATCAGGCATATCATTTGCTAATATTTTCTCCCAACCCATGTGTTGTCTTTTTATATTCTTGATGGTGTCCTTCAAGGTGCAGAAGTTTTTTATTTTGATGAAGTCCAATTTATTTCTTTTTCTTGAGTTGTCTACGCTTTGGGTGTCATATCCTATAAACCACTGCCAGCTCCAGTGCAGATTTGCATTCATCCATGGCAAATCCAATGAAGACTTTCCTCTGAGAGCTTTATAGCTTTAGCTCTGATGGTTAGGTCTTTGATCTGTTTTCAGTTGTCATATATGGTGTGAGGTAAGGGTCCAGCCACATTCTTTTGCACTTCCATTCACTTTTTAAAAAACTGGAGATCCAGTTGTCTCAGCGCCCTCTGTTGAAGACTGCCTTTCCCTGCACTGAAGAGTCTTGGCACCCTTGTCGAAAGACAGTTGCTCGGAGATGTGACCGCCCAGAATGCCTTCGAACGCCGCCCCTTCCCCTTCTCCTCCCTCCCCCAACTCAGCAACCGACTTTCCCCGGGAGGCTGACAGCCTATGTCTCTTGATCAGATTGTCACCGCTTCCGGGTGGCAGCCTCCAAAAGCAAGGGCAGTATTTCAAGTCAGTACGGATCAACATGTGTCTTTATCTCTTCTTGTTCACCTGTTCCCATTCCCGCTTTCTTCCCATCAGCCACACGGGGGTGAGGGGGCACTTGATGTTCTCACTCCAACTCTCATTGATTCGTTCACCACACATCTCCCCTACACACACACACACACACACACACACACACACACACACACACACACACACACAGCCCAAATAGGCCCTCGGTCATGGAAGCCCCCTGACCTCGCCTCTGATTTATTTCTTCACCTGTCTCCTCCCCTCCACCCTCTCCGCTGTCATTCAGGCTCTCATCCTTTGCCACCCTGAGCCCACCTCCCCGCCCCAGCCGCATCCCAATCCAGTCTGGCCTCCGTTGTTCCCCAAGAGTGATCCTGGAACATGCAACTCTCACTTTGTCTCTGCTGCTTAGAGCTCTTCAAAGATTCCCCATTTCTAGGAAGATGGTTTATCACCCCAACCCCAGTCCCCCACCCACACAAACACGGCTTTAGAGCCACTGAAATGGCCATGGGCCCCCAAGTAACCCATGTTTATGTGAAGGCTCGTCCTTCCCACGTTACCTGCCCCTTGTCAGGACAGGCCTCACTCCATCCAATAGCATCTCCTTTGTGACAAGTTCTGGACTGTCCCCAAGACCACCCATGAGGCAGAACCAGCTGTTTCTTCGTGTGTGTGTGTGTGTGTGTGTGTGTATGTGGTGCCTCCTTAGGCATATTAGTGATATCAACAACAGCGGCATCACCAGCCCTGCTGCTGCCATCTCAAATCCCTCCGCCATCATCGAATGCACCCTCTCAGGTCCTCACGCAGCAGGGACGGCCTTGGAACGTGTGTCCCAGCAGACCCCGCTCATGTGTTCTCTTTGCCATTTCTTCCCCTAGACAGTGCGAGGTCTGGGGACAGAGACTGTCCTCTCTTCACCTTTGCCGCCTCAGCACAGCATGTAGCACCCAATGGGTGCTGCTAAATATTTGCTAAATAAAGGAATGAGTGGCTTCAAGCTCCGACTCTAAAGTTGCACAGCCCTTGGAAAATTCCACAGTGTAGACAGCTGCTCCTGTCCTCTGTGCAATTAGGCAGCTTATCAATCCAAAGGCTGGCATCAGATTTGCTGAGCCAAACTCGGTCCTCGGGCTTTTTCCCAGAGCATCCCTCCACTCAAGTGGAAGCCTCATTGTCCTGACGCGGGCTTCTGCCAGGGATTGGGGGTGCGAGGGGGGAAGATTCCATGTGGCCCTACCACTCATAATGCTATTTTCAAAGCAAATTCAGAAGCAATGGTGATGTTTTTCTCCCTTGAGAATGAGACGACTCCTTTGAAATAATAAGGTTAAAAAAGAAACGGAAAACCTCATACTGTTTTTCCTTTCAGCTGAATGGAAAAAAAAAATCCCCAGTCTCCCAGTTCCAGCTGGCAGACCGCTGGACTCTCGGCTTCCAAGAAGGAGAGCGGAAAGATCAGGCCTTAGCAGCTGAGAACTTATTTTTGGCTGAGCAGCTGGTAGAGGAATTGCTGGCAGCAGGCAGCATCTTCCTAGCACGGGGCTGGGGCACCCGCTACTGTCTGAGCAGAACCCCCCGTCCAGGTTCGGGCACCCTGCCTTTATGCTGGCATTGCTGAGCCTGTCCCAGGGCTGAGGCTACCCCAGCGGTAAGGCTTTCCGAGGGACCTCTAAAGGCAAAGGGTGCTGACATACCCAAACGGGAGCTGCAGAAGGACTTCACCACTGACCTCGGAATAAAAAGGGCCAGAAGGACTGCTCCAGCCTGTTCGAAAGCTGAGACTGGGACCAGAGGGTGGACTTACACCAAGGCAGAATCTAGCCTTTTCCTGCTGAAGAGAAACTTTTCCTAAATTAGGGGTTTCTGATCATGGATGGCTTGCTCCAGAATTGCTCAAATAGGAGTTTTATAAGAGGCTTCCTCTGCATTAAAAGAAGTTGGCGGCCAGGTCCATGGCTCAGCCTGTAATCCAAGCCTTTTGGGAGGCTGAGGTGAGTGGATGGCCTGAGTCCACAGGTCCAAGACCAGCTGGGGCAACTTGACGAGATCTCTTTTCTACAATAAATAAAAAATGAGCCGGGCGTGGTAGCGCGCGCCTGTAGTTCCAGCTCTTTGGAAGGCTGAGGCGGAAGGATCGCCAGAGCCCAGCAGGTCGAGGCTGGGGTGGCTGTGAGCATGCCCTGCACTCCAGCCTGGGCCACGGAGTGAGACTCCGACTCACAAAAAGAGAAAACGTTGGCTTCTCAGCACAGGAAATGTCACTGGAGGGCAGCCGGGAGTTGGTGGATGTTATCACTGCGGACTGTCAACTGGAGAGTGGGCATCAAACTTTTAACAGAATCCAAAGCGGATTTTTACACTAAATTACAAATTTGTCAATCTGCTCTGATTAAAGCCACAGAGTAATTGCCAGTCTTCTTTACGGCTAGGCCAACACTCCCTTTTATAATGTTGCCGTTACAGCCCAAGTTTCAAGTCAACACGAGAGAGAATGGGGTCTTCACCCACTTCTGCTCTGCAGCAAGGTGTTAGAACGGGCTCACTGCTTTACTTCTTCTTTTTTTGGTAACATAGAATGACAGGAATAAAAAGTCCTAATGACTCAGAGAAAACAGAATGTTCTTCAAAGAAAGCTCCAATCCAGATATTCAGTACTCCAAAAACATCTTCCTGCTCATTGTGGAATAGCTTCAAATGAAAATCAGAAGCAAGACAACATGAATCAGGTAGAAGACAAAATTATTTTCACTTGCACAAAACCTTCTAATTTGAGCGCAGAGGTCTCCTGTTCCGTGCCAGACCCTCCGTGAGCTACCATCATGGGTAAAGACACCTGGAAGATGTGGCCCCTGCCTTCCAGGGATGTCTGAGAAGCACCCTAAAGCACTCCCAGAAAAGAGCGCAGGTTCCATGTGGCTTGTACCCCACAGCTCTCCTCATGCTGGGCTTCCTCCTCCAAGAGGGCCCTGTCCAGCCCCAAGGAGACAACAGGCTTGTCCTCTGGCACTTTCGCTTCAAATGAGCTCCGTCCAAGCTCATGCAAAGTACCAGGGTCAACATTAGGGCCTTTGCGGAGGAGGATTCAACGGAGAAGCTTACATGTTTGCCCACTTGTTTGTTGATGCCTCCACCTTCTTCCACAAGCATTAGCAATGGCTTACAAAAAGAGAACAGGACCAGGGGATTCAAGAAAAGGGCACACTGGGAGACAAATGCGGGATGCACACTTGGGAGCCACAGAGTCCTTCAGAGTTGCTGAAATAGAAGCACAAATGTGACTGCAAAGATGAAGAGGACACGGTCTTCAAGCTGTCTGGGGATGGAGAACCACCCTTATGCGGGTTCCCAGAGTACAAAAACATAGAGCCTAGCACATGGCAGTGCTCTGCACGTTTACTGTTTGGATGCTGGCCAATGGCACTGACACCCAAGAGGTCATGCCGCAGAGCACAGACGTCAAACTGTGTGATTCTGGCTGGGAGGTTCAAGGGAAGGGTTTACTCAGGAGAGCTCGTCTAAGTTGGGCTACTTTGATGGGGATATTGCCCAGTGTCCCCAAGCCACGAATCACTGCTGTCATCTCCACGGGAAGTCATACACCTGGCTTGGGCAAGTTCATTCATTTAACAAGCTTGAGGTTCCAAATGAAGGTATGGTCTTAGGAGAGGAAAAACCAAAACAGAAGAGAAGGTGGTAGGAACATTTCTAAAGGCATCTCCTTTGGGTAAAGAGACAAAGTCATTCAACAGTCAAAAACACGTCATCCTTCTAGAAAGTTCTGATCCAGAAATTGTTTTCTACCTACAGCAGAAGTCCTTATACACTAAAGAAACCTAAAACGATCTGTAATCATTCCTTGAACAGCCAGGACCCGCCGTCAGGAGACCACAATGTGAGTTTTCAGTGCCCCATCTTCAAAAATCCATTTTCAGTCTCATTTTTGGTCTAATATTTCTCTGGCTTCTTTCCCAGTAGAATTTTCCTTTAATGATATTGCCTCTTATTGCACCGAAGTCTCAAATATAGGAAAATGAGAAGTGACTGAAATGTTCCTCCATGGCGCTTGCCACTCAACGTGTAAATAAGAAAGGCGTGGGAAGGAAATCCAAGGGGAAGGGATGGATGCATCTGGAGAATGGCAACCCTGGCTGAGTGCAGGAATGGCTTCTTGTACCAAAGACAGAGACTGTCAGTAACAGCAACAGCGGGAAGATGGCCCCGGGAAGCTAGCCAGCACAAAACCCATCCTCATGAAGGTAGAGAAGGTGGGTGCAAGGCCTGAGAGATGAAAAGTTGGCGCAAAGGGCCCTAGTGGGAAGTAGGGGGGTGAGGAGGGAGCCTCCTTAGAGGTGGGTGATTCAGACAGAAACCGCCATGCCAAGTGTGGACGGGACAATGCCTACTTGGAGCTGGACTCTACTTGGAGGGCCGGGCAAAGATGGGCAGAAACCAGAATCTTTATGAAATGCCATTTCTGATCATTTCAGCCTTCGTAGAGGAAGGGGCTGTGTGCTTAGGAGTGCCACTTTCTACTTTTCCTCAAGATGTGCTCCTCTGAGATCCACAGAACGCACGAGACATCTACAGCTTCAAGGACCTGAGTGTTTTCCAGGGGTACAGGGAAGAAAGAAGTTGAAAAGCATTCTCAGAAGTCAGCAAATGTGTTTCCACTGGACTTCAGGGAAGATTTCCAATTGTCTGAGGGCCAAAAGGTAATTTCTATAGCCAGGATGAACCTGGGTCGGTGGATATGCAGACATTCTCAACAGTTCATTACAGTGCAGGAGAGTGACCAAAACCCTTCTCACTCTAAGGTGAGATGACACGCTCATGATGCCCCCTGGACGCCCGCAAGTTCCTCGAACGCTACTGTCTGCCTTGGCTGCATCCACCTGGCCTCTGCTAGGTGGGTTTTCCTAAAATATATCACTAGCCATGCCATTCCCCTGCTCAAAAATATAGCTGAATGTTTCGTCCATATTTTGGCCTCAGTCCAACTGTCCTGCCCTGATCCTCTCCACCTGCTTTCTACACACATCGTGTGATTCTGCCCCAGTGAGCATGCGTCCTTAGAATCACGCTTGTTTGGGTTATCCCTCCTCCCTGGAATGCATCCCTGCTCCCTTACCTGCTGTGGCCCTTTGCAAATATGTATGTGCACGCATGTACACACATTTCCACTGCTTGTTAAAAACCCGACTCATCTTTCCTTTAAAAAATTTTTATTTTTTGTAAAGACGGGGTCTCACTATGTTGCCCAGGTTGGTCTTGAACTCATAGCCGCATGTTATCCTTCTGCCTCCGTCTCCCAGTGTTCTGGGATTACAGATTTGCGCCATCGTGCCTGACCTTCCTCATTTTTCATGGCACACCTAAATAGGACTATCTTCTGGAAGGCCTTCCCGACCCCTCCCAAACTCCCACCCCAAAGCCAGAATCCAGCCCCCTCTGCATGCTCCTAAACCATCCTGAGCTCAGTTCTTGTGTTCCATTTACCACGTGGTTCCAGGTGGCTGTGTGTATCAGTTTCTGCGACTTCATTGTAAGTCAACTTGAAGGCAGAGGCTGAGCTGAAATCATTCTTATGTGTCCCCTACCCTCTCACATACCCCAGTGCCCAAGGCAGCAGGCACAGAATGACTGAGCCCATTCTCTTCACGACGGCGTCTTTTTGTCAAGAACACAAGCCTGTTTTCACTAAAAGCCAAGAAATCCCTCCCGGCTGTGCAGCGGGATTGGCTGTCAGGACTTTGGAGTCAAGTCTGAACACTTCGTGATGGAAAATTCAATGGAAGAATCTTGCAGTAGAAGGTACCCAGGGTAGAGACTCGGTCCACGTGCACATTAATTGAATTGAAAATAGAATTGTAGGTCACTGGTTTGCAATCAACATGCATAAACAACACTGAAAGGCGTCTGGATCCAATGCAGACAAACAGTCATCACAATATTAGAGAGAAGTCGGACAGGCCAACTCCCATCCATGCCTCCCGTGTCTTGCTAACCAAAGTGTTCAGAAAGTAACTGATAAGATTTGCTGGAGCGGAGCTCAGAGGGGAAGCAGGGCTTGCGCACCCAGCCCAGCAGAGGCCGGCCTGTGAAGTCCGCGTTCTTAGCTGCTGTGTGACTGCAGGCAAGGTCCACAGCCTTTCTGAACCTTGGCTTCCCCCCCTGTGACATGGATGTGAGAATTCTGTCAATCTGACAGAGCAGCTCAGAGAATCCCCTGAGATGATATATAGGAAAGGGCTTTCAGAACTAAAAATGAGGAAAGGTATGTAATTGTTGTGTAAATCGTACCTTGATACGCAGAGTTTTGTTGTTAATACAATGTTAATCCCCTTTGTCGGACTCTGTAAATAAAGATAGGGTGGGAAGGGTGGGAAGCTCTATTTATGGCTTGGAAGGATCTGGCACTCTGGGGCAGCTTCTTTGAAAACATAACTATTATCTTTGGGAGCACTGGGTTCTGGCTGCCAAGAGTACGATTGCATGGTGTTAACTTTGGTTTGTCTACAATGAAAACACTGAATGGCCCCTTTTGGTTTTGGAAAGATCAATGAGAAAAACTCATCATCATGAGGAAGATGAAGAGACTGATAAAACATTTAAAAGTTGTTATAAACATCCAAGAGGTAGATGCCACCTAGCCCCTAGTTCCTATCAGCTCGCTAGAAACCCAATGCTAACACTAGTCATGTTGTCTTAGGGTCTCTCCCATCTGCCTCCTACTTTGCTACAGATCTCAGAATGCTCACACTACACGAGGCCTGGGGGCTGGCCGTGTGGCTACCCATACAGCACGTGCCTGCAGACCACATGACCACACGTGGCATCTTCATGCTTACCCTGCACATGCAACATGCACAAAGCACGAACACTTCCACAACAAAGCGTTCAGGCTTGAAGCCAAAGTTAATACAGCAAATCCTGCTGTATAGCCCAGAGGGATTTCTTGGCTTTTAGTGAAAATGAGCTTGTGTTCTAGGCAAAAAGATGCCATCGTGAAGGGAATTGGTACCGTTATTCTGTGCCCAACACATCAACCGTGGGATCCATGAGAGCATGGTCACAAAACTGTCTCAGTTCAGTTCTGTGCCTGCCTACCTATCAGCTGTGTAACTGTACCTAACAATACCTACGTGCTGACTACATGACTGAGGACAAACCACCTTGCAGGTCGTAAACCTTTCAGGACATCTGTATGCTAACCAGTTCTGATTACTCACAACTCCTG
Organism: Carlito syrichta; assembly: GCF_000164805.1. NCBI lineage: Eukaryota > Metazoa > Chordata > Mammalia > Primates > Tarsiidae > Carlito > Carlito syrichta. The sequence goes on from NW_007253916.1 coordinate 264,165, forward strand.
TGCTGTAATCAGATCCACAGAATACTTCTGGGCTAGCCACATAACTACGTATCCTATGTTGTCCGGCTGCCAGGTAGCTGTCTGGCTATAGTACCTAGGCACTGATCACAAGACAGTGCTCGCATGGTGCCCAGGCACTACCACGGCATGTGCTGACCCTGTATCAGGCACAGAATGACTGTGCCCATTCCCCTCACGACAGCGTCTTTTTGTCTAGAACACAAGCCCGTTTTCCCCAAAAGCCAAGAAATCTCTCGGCTGTGCAGCGGGATTGGCTGTCATGACTTTGGATTCAAGTCTGAACGCTTCGTGATGGAAAATTCGATGGAAGAACCTTGCGGTAGAAGGTGCCCAGCCAATGACAAGGAAACAAACAAACCACCTGGTGCCGTACTGACTCTGAAAGCAGAAGAAAGGGCTGGTCTTTTTTCACACTGATCAGAAATGCTGGGGGCGGGAGGGGGGTGCTTTCTCTTTTTCTGTCCTCCTCACGGACTCCCTGCACGCACGGAGTGGCTGTGGGCAGGCGAGGTGGTTCTACTCTCCTGGCATAACTCAGGGCTTACGAGCGGCAGACCGTTTGTAAAAAGTCTGGGAATGGGCCTCTGCGGGCAGTGAATTTGACCCTCCTGATATCCCTGATGAAAAAGGCTGAGGCACAAAGGGCAAAGTGATGGCTTCAGCCACGCTGCTCATGAAAGGACGACGCCTATTCACAGTGACATACTTAGCCACCAGATTAATGTTTAATTACAGAGCATGCTTGGCGACTGAGAGCATTTCCTGACAACCAAAAGAGCATCGTGGGCCAGATCCCGAGAGAGGGAGGAAGGGGGAGATGAAGGCCGAACCAACGGCTCAGGACCAGGAGCAGGCTGGAGGCAAGGACCAGCGGGGGGCGGGGGGAGGCTGGGCCGGGCCGGTGCCTGGCTTTGATTCTGACGAGCCGTGGAGGCTCAGGGGAAGCCACCTTCCCTCTCTGGCTCTCTAACCTGAACATGGAGGCCGTCAGCTTCTATAACCCCATTTAGTCTTCACGATCTAGGCCCTGGCATTTAGGCTGCTCAAATTTCAGAGGGTCCCTGGTCCACTACTGGGGGAGTGAGGGTCACCCGGAAGCCCAAACTTCACCTGCATGCAGCCTATTTATGTGGTGAATCCTCGCTTGTGCCCAATATCTTTGCAATAAAATAAAACTTGATTTTAAAAAATGTCAGAGGGGAGATAGCTGTCTGGCACTCCAGTCAGCCCAGAGAGCGCACCTCTATGCCCCTTGCCTGATCCTGTGGATCCGTGGTCAGTGTTCATCATCACACAGAAAGCTCAGCCCTCAAGGTTTCCTTCCCTTTCCAGAGGTGAGCCTTCCATCCAGAAGCCAGCAGGGGAGGCTGAGATTCACCAAACCTTCTTGCTTTGTCTTCTGAGCACTCTAGGATCAGGCAGTGAGTTTTTCCAAATGTGAGGAAAACTAAGCCTAAAATACTAACTTTTGGAAATCTGAGGAATGGTTTGGTCTGAAAAATTTTCTGACACTTCTATGGGTCAGGAAACGGTCACTGCGTGAACAGCACTGTGGCAAAGTGTCCCCAGGAAGTGAAACGCAGCGTTTTAAAGATCACTGCCATCTGCTCCCTCACAATTCCATCTCCTCCTTTCAGTAGGACAAATGAAGCCGTGAACAAACAGGGACCTGAATTACTCTCCTTAGACCCAAAGACAGGGCAGCCTGGGACAGCGGGTGGCAGAGCTGTCAGGCAGGGTCATGGAGAAGAACTGACTTCTAACCTGGGCTCAACCACAGGTAAGATGACCAGTGTGTGACCTGGGAACCCACTCAGTGTCCTCATCCGTGTCACCTCACTGTTGGCTTTATGTGGCCTCTGGCAAATTCCCTCTGACTCATTAGTTTGATTTATTCGTAGTAAAATGTCCACAATGTTATCAATAAGAGATGAACACTATTCTCATAGGGTTTGAATGAAAGATAAGATTTGGGTCCAGTTGCCAAGAATGTCACAGATACCTACAACAGTCTGCTAGGTCCCAGGCGGTACATTTGATACCCCATACACATTATATTGCCTTCCACTGTCCAGGGCCAGTTGGAAGAGTTCTACCCATTTGTAGTTGAGGAAACTCAGTCTTACGTTGCCAGTGGTATCAGGTGTGCCAGGTGCAGTGCAGCCCCTGAATCCCGTCTTCTGCAGCTGTGATAAACCTCTTTTCTAACTGGCTTCAGTTGGGATGTGTTAGGGATGATTTAAAGATGTAAAGGATTTAAAGGTTTGCATTAAAGTCAATGCAAAATGAGGTTAATTATTTTTATCCAAGTGTTCTTCCTGTAGAGTCAGACTATCGACAAATAAGTTGAGATCCGCTTTCCTCTCTTTTCACTTTTTAAACCACAGGGCACGAGCTATGTTGGAGAACAAGTAGAATTCGCCTTTACAAATGCAGAGTACAATACCTTGTGTTGCTTTTGAAATGCAGCATCATATCCTTATTTCGTCACCTTTAGAATTGAGTTAGTGCATCCCCCCCCAGAAGTGTCAAATGGGGTAACAACGTGTACAAAAACGATAAGGCAACTATGACTCCCTGGGCCAATGTGCAATCTCACTTTATTGCAGTAATTGTTACTTTGCCGTGATAAATCTCTAAGAAGATCCCCAAATCATCGCGTGACCACGGGCAGCCGCAACAGTGATATGATTTAACTAGATGTTTTCATTTTGCTTCCTATAAAGTCGTACGTGCTCACGGGATGCTCCTGGCTTCCTATGCTGGGCGGGGAGGCGGACACGGGGTGGCTAGAAAACCGCCAGGCTAGTGCCAGCAGCCCTTAAAGAGGAGCTGATCGAGTAGACAGGTGACCACAGTGTCCAGTTTGGTCATCTAACCGGGATGCGCTAATTAACCAGATAATTGCCAGGCTGCCCATTCTGCACCAGGAAACACAAGGCCACCCGCATGTGGCCACACAAGGAGCCCTCCTCTCAGGGATCCCATTCCCCGTAGAAGCCCCTGTGCCCTCATGGCAGACCCCATGCTGGCCTCGGGTGGACACGCTGTGGCATGGCCTGGAGCACCAGGAACACAGAGGGAGAGTTCAGGTCTAACCGGGGATGTGGCAGAGGCGGCCGATGAACTGGGCCTGCAGATGGCAGGACGGTGTGAGCAGCACAGGGAGTGGGCACGGGTGGATCAGAACCAGAACCCCAGCACGGCTGGCCTGAGCTCAGCTCTGTGCACATGGTCTGCTCTGTGAATAACCTCGGATTTCAGGCAACAGCGTGTGGTTGTGTGCAACGAGACCACTGATGTCTTCGGAAAAAAAGACTTCTGGAGGAAAAAAAAAGGCTTCTGAAAAAAGGCGCAGCATTGGGATATAAGGGAAGGTCAAGCTGACAGCTGTGCCAGCACTGGAGGGGGGTGGCAGGGTCTCCTCCGCCCCCTGGGGCAAGGGCAGGATGCAGGGCCTGTTCCCTGGCGGTGGGGGGGCAGGAGGAGGGAGAATAAAGATGAGCCAGGAAGGAAATCTTGTCAGTGGTTCTTATAACATCCCCCCGTTTTTAACGAATAATGTGATTACTGAAGCAGTAACAAGGAAGTTGCAAGTGGAGGGAGAACACAAACAACGACAAATTAATTTCACAGGGTGTTTAGAGCATAGCAGCGACTTCGAAAAAATACTTCAGAGGGGACTGAGTACGTTTGCTTAACCCTCACACTGCAAGGTACTGTCTTATCTCCTCTCACTCCGCCTCCAAAATAATCCACAATATGTCTTGTAGCAGTATACCTCTCCTCAATTCAGAGACTGCACCAGTGGTTCTCAACCCTGGCTGCACATTTCGCATCACCTGGGGAGCTTTAAAATATACCATGCCAGGGTCCTTTTCCACAGAGAAATACTGGCTGGAGCGTCTGGCCTGGGGCCAAGGTGGGGGTGATCTTTTGAAGCTGATTTGACACCCTGCTGGCATTCTGAACCAGGGTCCTAGTTCAGTGGTTTTCAACCGGAGACAAGCATCCCCCCCGCCCCCAAGGGAACATTTGTGTGAGGTCTGGGAGACATTTTTGGTTGTCACAACTGGAGCGGGGGGTTGGGGGAGGCACAGAGCTCCTGGCATCTGGTGGGTTAAGCCCAGGATGCTGCTAAACATCCTACAGAAGACAGAATGTGCCCCCCTCACCCCCCTCCCCGACAACAAGAATGATCTGGCCCCAAATGTCAAATGTTGAGAAATGCTACTCTCGTTAATTATGATACTAGCTCCACTTAAAAGAGAGGGTTGTATTGAGGAAAACTGCCAGGGGAGGGAAGTGCACACCTCATCAATAAGGGTACCTACATAATGAACATTTGTATACCGAACCCTGAATTGTACCCCGCATCTTTGAAAAAAAAAAAGGGGGAGTTGTATAGGTGTGTTATTTGGAGCTTGAGGTCACTGAAAGAAGCCAGGGTTTGAATCCTGAGCTGGTTCTTTAGCCCCTTGAAGGCTTGGGTTTATCATCAGAAAAGCGGGTAATATGTCTCTGATCTTGCAGGAATTTTTGAAACTACTGTAGGAGACCAGAATATGCCTCTCTGAAATATGCCTTTTTGGCATAAGGATTATTTTGAGCAGATTATTTTGAGAAACTGCAGACACTGGAGAAGTTCTGAAAACGGAGAAGTTACCCTTTGTAAGGAAAATTTACATCTATAAAGGACATCTCCACTTGTAAGGGTGTCACCTTCTCTGTACTGGGGAAAAAAGGGTGGCTAAATCAAAGACTCTCATCAGTGGAGAAAGCACTGACTTAAAACTGCGTTCCAAACCTTACACTGATTTATCCCACTCTTTCTGGTCACCTTCCTGTACTTTGTTTCTCCCATCCCTGTCTTCCTTCCTTTGTTTCAGGGAAGGGACAATATTTAAGCCCAAATTCTAGCCACTTCTTTGAGTTACTCATCCTCGAGTTTTTCCCACGATACATGAGATGCACATGCTAATAAATTTGTCTGCATTTCTTTTGTTACAAGGGCCTCAGCAGAGAATCTAGAAGGTAGAATATATATATATATTTTTTTTTCCTCCCCTACACTACTATAATATTGGGGCTCAAAGAATGATACCCCAAAGTATGGTATTTGGCCTGCTAAGCACTTTTGAATTAAAAGAAATTGGAGGGCCCTAGAAGCTGCCTCAGAACCAAGGACTTTCTAACCTTTGCTTCTCCCTCTAAGTGCAGGGAGAGGCTCTCTCTGAAAGTTCCCTTATCTGACATAGGAAAACTTCTTTTCTCCAAATGCAATTGTCTTCAAACTCCTTCCCTAGGAATCTCATTAAATAACCAGGAAAGATGAACTGCAGGAGAAGAGAAAAGACTCGAAGCTGTCACCATGCCCACACAGACTTTTGAGGGCAACTTTGAGAGATTACCTGTAAGACTGCATCTGCCTAAAAGATAGCCTTTGTTCACAGTGAGTTTCTGCCCATTACCTTCCCACAATCTGTCACCACCTCCCCCAGAGCTCAGAGGAACTCTGTCACAGGTCACTGTCTATTCGTGGGGCTCAATCATTTCTCCTGAAAATCATTTACTACCCCCTCAAAATTGCCAGCATTCCCTCACTTCCCTCTCCCCTATCTGAAGAGGGTACTTAAGCCTTGACCATCTGGTCCTTCCTAGAGCCTATATTTTGCATGGCTCCTGTGTACATCTGCCTGTTAATAAAGTGGTATGCCAGCCGGGCTCGGTGGCTCAGCCTGTCATCCCAGCACTCTGGGAGGCTGAGGCGAGTGGACTGCCTGAGCCTGCAGGTTCGAGACCAGCCCGGGCAACTTGGCGAGACCTCGTCGCTCCAGTAAATCAAAAAAATTAGCCGGGTGTGGTAGCGCGCTCCTGCAGTTCCAGCTACTTGGAAGGCTAAGGCGGAAGGATCGCCGGAGCCCAGCAGGTTGGCGCTGGGGTGGCCGTGAGCATGCCTGCACTCCAGCCTGGGTGACGGAGTGAGACTCCAACTCAAAAACATAAGTGAATAAAGTTGTATGCCTTTGCTTCTGTTCATCTATTTTCAGTTTATTTCAGCAGAACTGAGCCTTCCGGAGGAGGAAAAAATTGCCTTTTCTCTTACGAAGACAACTACTCGCACATTGGCTCTGTTTCACCTGCTTTCTCCAACATCACAGAGCTTTTCAAGCAGAGACTTTTAGACACCTGCAATGCTATTCGGGAGGTAGGGAAGGGTCAAACCTCAATGGCCTGTCACCTGTCCCAGTGTGGTTGAGGATACTCTGGCCTCACTGGTGGAAGTATGGGCGGACTGGGCAGACCAGCAGCAGCCTCCCTGGGAGCTTGTTAGAAATGCAGAAGCTTAGACTGGGCACAATGGCTCAGCCTGTCATCCTAGGCCTCTGGGAGGCTGAGGTAAGAGGATTTCCTGAGTCCACGGGTTCAAGACCAGCCCGAGCAACTTGACGACACCTCGTCTCTACGATAAATCACAAAAACTAGTCAGGCACGGTGGCATGCATCTGTAGTTCCAGATACTTGGAAGGTGGAGGTGGAAGGATCGCTGGAGTCCAGTAGGTCAAGGCTGTGGTGGCCAGGAGCATTTCACTGCACTCTAGCCTGGGAGACAGAGTGAGATTCTGACTCAAAACAAAAAAAAGAAAGAAAGAAAGAAAAGAAGCCGGGCTCGGTGGCTCAGCCTGTAATCCCACGCCTTGGGAGGCTGAGGTGAGTGGATTGCCTGAGCCCGCGGGTTCGAGACCCGCCTGGGCAGTGAGACCTCATCTCTACAATGAATCAAAAAATCAGCCGGGCGTGATAGCACGCGCCTGTAATTCCAGCTACGTGGGAGGCTGAGACAGAAGGATCGCCGGAGCCCAGCAGGTCGAGGCTGCGGTGGCTGGGAGCAGCCACTGCACTCCAGTCTGGGCGACTGAGTGAGACTTCAACTCAAAAATAAAGAAAGAAAGAAAGAAAAGAGATTCCAAAGCTCAGGCCCCACCTCAGATTTGTTGATCTAGAATCTGTATTTTAACAAGACCCCAAGTGTCCTGCATGTGCAGGAACATTTGACAGACACTGCTCAACTAGCTGCGTCCAGTGCCTACGGGGCTAATTTTTCCACACAGCCTAAAGACTTTTTTCCTTAAATAATCAACTCTGAAGAAGAGTCTCCTCAAAAAGTTCAAATCCCATTTCTCTCTGGAGGAGGGATGCAACACTGTTTAGGAACCTAAAGCCAAATGCATTCATTCCACACTTTTGGAATCAGAAGCCATCACCTGTGCAGGCTAAATTAGACCGTGGTTTTTAAGGTGTGATCCCAGGTCATCGGCATCACCTGGGAACTTGTTAGACATGCACATTTGGGGGCAGCCCCAGTCCTGCTGAATCAGAAACTCTACTTGGGGCCCAAAAGTTGTGTCTCAGCAAAGGCAACCCTTTCGGGTCCCCTCCCACTGTGGGAACTTTTCTGTCCTCTCAATCAATCCTGCTTTCTAAACAAAATAAAACAAAACTTGGGGCCCAATAACTGTGTCTCAGCAAGTTCTCCAGGTGCTTGCAACACACACTGAAGTTTGAGAACCACTGGAGTAGACCATGAACAGCCTCTACAAATACAGATTTGAGGTCGGGCTCGGTGGCTCAACCTGTCATCCAAGCCCTTTGGGAGGCCGAGGTGAGTGGATTGCCTGAGCCCGCAGGTTCGAGACCCGCCCGGGCAACTTGGTGAGACCTCGTCTCTACAATAAATAAAAAATTTGCTGGGCATGGTAATGCACGCCTGTAGTTTTGGCTACTTGGAAGGCTGAGGTAGAAGGATCGCTGGAGCCCAGCAGGTCGAGGCTGCGGTGGCCGGGAGCATGCCACTGCCCTCCAGTCTGGACGACTGAGTGAGACTCCAACTCAAAAACAAAACAAACCAAACCAAAAAAAAAACAGATTTGAAGGTTCGTGGCCTTTGACCTCATCCTAAAGAAATACCCATTCCCATTGTTGGACAGCTTTGTCAAGGATGTGCGAGTGAACATCATCATTCAAAAACCTTTTCTTCCCTCTTGCTTCAGGTATTTCCGTTCATCACCTCCACCCTCATTCCTTAGCTGCCTCCAATATCTTCCTAAAGTCTGGTCAGAGAAAACTGATGTGAATATAACATGGGACAGTGAAAAAAATCCTGGAATCAAACCTTAAATGCCAATGTCTCTTCCGTTTGGCCACAGGACTGTGGAGAGTCATTTCACCTCTCTGAGTTCCAGCTTCCATTTGTAAGTCAGAAACAATAGTACTAATCTCACAGATCTACATGATAATGAGCTAAACCCCAATGTATATTCATTTAGAATTCTTTTTAACAAGCAGACAGCGCTACACAGATACTCGAATATCCCGTATGTCCCGAAATTTTAAGAGGGATTGGCATGAGACTGTCCACTCACGACCCCGGCCACGAAATAGCCACAGATAGGTCCTAATGAATGAGTTATGACAAAGGAAGGGTCACCATCTCCCAAAAGCCACCCTTCCTCTTCTGGTGACTGCAGTCTAGTACTGTCTTTCTCTGTCCCTGCGTGGTCCTTGTCACCTCCGCGTGTCACCTCCTCTTCTTTCACTCTCTCCACAACTATTGCTGTTCCGTCCCTCTCCTGCTTTTATAGGACACCCCCTGGGTGAGTGACAACATTCACAATTCACTCCCATGGCCGCAGAAACCACACAAATGCAAACGACCACTCCATGGGGAGCCCTCTACCTCTGACCCTGGCTTCAGACCCTGATTCTGGTGGCTCCTGGAGAGCTCCATCACACCTGCCCCACCAGGACGGCAAATGACTCAGACCCTCCCCAACTTCTGGGAGCCAGATCCCCCTAATCTCCTTACAACTGAGTAATTTTTCAAAGCCACAAACCTGATCTTCTCACTCTGCCCCTCTCACCCCAGTCCTCAAGGTCAAGCCTATCCTGTCCCATCTCTCCTGCTGCACACTAGGGACAGGTCTCCACCTGCATGTGCCGCCCGCCATTCGGACAAAGCCTCTCTTTGACCAAACTCCAGTCAGGGTCCTCTGAGCTCTCTTCTCAGCCAGGCCCTGATTTCTATGTTCACCCCTGCATCATCCAATTTTAGCAAGAATCTTGCCAGACTGGTCTAACCAGACCCCCCAAACTTGGCATTCTCTTGGGTTCCCCATCTCCTGCCACCACCCAGGAGATGTATGAGCACTCTGGCCTACCTTGCAGGAATCCTGTGAGGTGGGTTTAGCCAGAATCCCTTTGACCCTTCGTGATTCTTCGTAATAACTGGTTCGCTGCCCCGGACCCCACTTCTGGGATATAAACTCCCACCTGTCCTCATCATATTCTAAGCTGAGCCTGAACTCTCCTCCCTACTACAAGACCCTAGTGTAGCAGCCCCCTTGAACAGAATCTTCCTGACCATTTTTATCAGGTGTCATACATAATTTTATTTTTTCTGTAACAGTTCTGCAAATAGGACTCCAGTGTAAGTCCTTTCACCTAGCACAGTGATTTTCACCTCAGGCTGTACTCTAGAAACACCAGGAACTTCTTGAAAACCCTACTCCCAGCCCAGGCCACCTATAATCCAGCACTTTGGGAAGCCAAGGAGTTTGAGACCAGCCAGGCAACATAACGAGACCTCGCCTCGACAAAAACAAAAATAGAAATGCAACTGTTTTGCACACTGATTTTGTACCTCAAGATTTTACCAAAGGTGTTTATCAGTGCGAAGAGGCATTTGACGAACTCCGTAGGGTTTTCAAGGGTTAGGATCATGTCATCCGCAAAGAGGGATGGCTTGACTTTCTCTTTTCCTATTTGGATACCCCTGATTTCCTTCTCTTGCCTGACTGCTCTGGGTAAGGCTTCCAGCACTATGTTGAATGGGAAGAGTGAGAGTGGACATCTTTGCCTTGTTCCCATTCTCAGGGGGAATGCTTCCAGCTTCTGACCATTAGCAAAATGTGTGCTGTGGGTTTAGCATAGATGGTTCTTGCTGTTTAGAGGAACACCTCTATGCCTAGGTGTTCAAGGGTTTTTGTCAAGACGGGATGCTGGATTTTGGCAAATGCTCTTTCTGCACCTAATGACATAGTCATGTGGTTCTTGTTTTGACACCTGTTGACATATCAAATTACATTTATGGTTTTGTGCATGTCTAACCAGCCCTGAGTCCCAGAAGCGAAGCCCACCTGACCGTGGTGAATGGTCCTTGAGATATGCTTCTGGATCCTGTTTGCTAGAATAAGTGGGCCCTGATCAATAATCACATGAACACAAGGGTGAGATCGGCGGTCGCTGGGTATTGCCAGGAGGAGGGGAGGCAGGTGAGGGAAACACATGACAACACAGAGGGTCCCAGGTCCACTACCGGGGGAAAGAGAGCCAGCTGGAAGCCCAAACTTCCCCTGCATGCAGCCTACCTATGTAGTTAATCCTCACCTACCCCACAACTCTATAATAAAAGAAAATACAAAATAAGTTCAGTCAGGCACAGTGAAACGTGCCTGTAGTCCCAGCGACCGAGGCTGAGGTAGTGAGGCCACTTGAGCCCAGGAAGTCGAGGCTGCAGTGAGCTATGATGGCACCATTTGCACTGCAGCCTGGGTGACAGAGTGAGACTCTGTCTCGAAAAAGAAGAGACGACGAAAGGAAAGGAAAGGAGGGAAGAAAGAAAACCTATTCAAGCCCATGTCCCTCCTCAGACCAGCTGAATGGCAGGACAGCGCTGGGGGAGTTTCTAAACTTCCACCAGTGATCCCGAGCTGGGTTGAGAACCTGTGACCTAGACATCCTCCCCTTCCCCACCAGAGAGAGAAAGCAACCCTGCACCCTGCTGTCCTGCAGGGCTACCTCGAGGCTTTCTGCAGCCCAGTCACCGTGAGGGCTTTTCTCACATTGTTCCGTCAATATCTGCTCCAAGGACATGAGCTCTAGCATTTCATCCTCTGTGTCCCTGGCCCTGGCAGGGTGCCGGGCAACATTTCTGAGTTGATTTGAAGGTGTCAGAGCAGAAAGGCTGGGACAGGAGGAGAGGCCCCTACTTCCAGATGAGTGGTGGCTCCTCATGTCGCCTGTGAGGTCGCACAGCCCTACACGTCAGGCCCTGCTAATTTAAGGTGCGTGCTCTGGGCACATAGCTAGCCTGAAACTGGCAGGTAAATGTCACAGCATTTGAGCATGTGGCCTCATGGAGTGAGGGTGATCTAGGGTCATGTATTTGGGGTGGATCTCAGCTCTGCAGGCACCGGAGGTGTGAATGTGTTTGCAACCCCCGCTCTCCAAGCCCCCGGGAAAGGGATGGAATGAGTGTGAGAGAAGGTTCCGGGGGTTCTTTCCATCCCTAGCCTCCGACGATGCTCTGATGAACAAAACAGAAAGGCGCTTGAACGAAGCAGAAGTCCGCAGAATGAGGGCGACCGTGAGCAGGAAGGAAATTCACAGAGGCAACCACGCTCAGGTATCTTACAGCCGTGGAACCTGGCGCCGGGCTGTGTCCACGAGATCGCAGAAAGGAGCGAGATTCGACTTGGGGTGGCCGGAAGAATCATTCCAGTCCTGCTTCCCACAACAACATACTTTTAACTTCTTTTCATTTCAAGGTGTCTGATATGGCTTCCAAAACATTTTTACGCATGTCAAACTTGCTGTCAACCCGAAACCACCTGGAAGAAAATAACTGACCGGCAGCTAAATTAAGGAGCTATAATTTTGCTGAAGTGTTCCCATGACCCTTTAAGCCACGAGAACCAAATTGAAAATGACTTCGCGGGAGCCCAGAAGCTGCTTGAGGCCGCAAGACCCTCTCTCCTTCACACACACACACACACACACACACACACACACGGAAGGTGACCCTGTGTGAGGTGACCTGGAAGTGCTTCTCATCGCAGGACCCCATTCGCCCCACTTTGCACCCCGAGCACCCCCGACACGCGTCTTACACGGCTGCTCCCACTAGAGCCAGCACACCCACCCTCAACCCCTGCATCCTTCTTGCCCTTCCAGATGGCAGCAGAATTGGCCCATGCCCTTCACGGGGCAGTCCTAACTCTGCTATCGAGCGGTTCCATGACCCTGGCCTTGGAGGTTGCCCCTAAGGGTCACGTGGTGAACGAGGAATTCTCTCGTGGAAGCTTCCAAAGCTCTCGGAAAGCCTTTTCCGAAGGTGAAGGCCGGGGGACTCTGTCCTCACAGCCAGCGCCCAGGGAGAAAATGGAAATTCTAAAGAGAAAAACGTGTCAAGGACGCCGAAGACCTGGAAGGGAGCTGGCTGGTGATGGGGGAGAGGAGGCCCCAAGGCAGGCCGGAGCCATCGGGGCAGAGTCCAAGAGGCTAGACTTGGTACTCGCAGCTAGCTGGAGGCAGGGCAGAGTGGGACCTCTTCCGAGCACAGCCTTGTCCTTCCCTACTGGGAGAAGAGTCTAGAAAGGCCCCCCTTGCCCTCGGATGAACTTTAGTCCATTCAAGCCTCTTGTCACCTGCTCAATCTGAAAGTAGAGGCGACCTGTTTGCCACATGAAGCTCTAGCTAGTGGACCCCAGAGGCCCGTCAGCCAGGTTTTCATAAGCCGCTTTGGCAAAGCCCTCTCCTGGCACCACCTTTACGACTCTAGATCAGGTCTCCAAATGAGAGGCAGGTGTACGATGACGGCCTCTGGCCATTTTGCAAATAGGGCACTTGGAGTGCATCTCCCTCACAGGTCAAGCTGAGCCCCCGCGCCAGCTGCCACCGACGATCCTGGCTTAGCTAAGCGCAGTTCAAGGGAGACACTGGGCACTGGCGTCTCCTCAAGCCGGTGCGCATCTGGAGATCAAGATCAAGGAGATGTGGCCTGGGACGCTCCCCCTGAAGACCCGAGAGAACCGGTGCTGGTCGGGCGTCTCAGGACAGGGCCACCTCCTGGGCTGCTGGCCCTGCTGGAGGCCCTGGAGAGGCAGCCGGAAGAGGGAAGCAACAGCCCCATCTGCTGAAGCCAAAGTAAGGACCCGCAGCGGGTCCACAGTCAAACAATACGCAACAGTCTGCCCCAGTCCAGGGGTCCTGGGAGCAGCACTGCTTCTGGACGGTTGGGCCTCAGTTTCCTCACTTGTACTGGGCAGCAGAACCCCACACCCAGGAGGAAATGGCTTGGCACTGCTATTCTCCAAGCACATGCTATTTTGTCCTACAGTTACTATTCGCAATGTGTCCCCTGGAGGTCTGCTCTGGACACACCTCCAATCTCCTGGGTCCCAAGAGCAGCGACAGACCCAGGGAGATGTTTACAGTTCCTACGGGTGGTCACGATTCAGGGGTCCCTGCCACGGTCCCTAGGTCTTTAAGGAAACCGGTTTTCTGAGGGTCTGCCCTTGGGGCAGAGATCCCTGAGGGTACAGGGTGGGTAGGAGGAAGTGCTCCATCCTGAGATTCAGTCTAGCAACTCCAGGGAAAAAAAAAAGCCAGAGCCTGGAAGCCCACCCCCAACAGCCTGGCCTCCAGGACAGCAGGGGACTTGACTCCAGTTGTGAATGGTGATGGAGCTCCCCGCGGAGGGACTAGCAGGGCACACCCAGCTCCAGGATCGAGGCTTCCTGGCCTTCCTCCTAGCCCTCCCTTAAAATGTTCTGGGGATTCTGCTCCTCCAGTCACTTCCTTTTTGAGGTCCTGGCAACGAGCTGAAACAAACAAACAAAAAAACTTCAGGGTGACACAAGGAAGAGGAGTGCAGAATGGGTTGATTCCTATCAGGCCCCGGGCAGTTCAGAGAGAAAAATAATGGGCTCAGGGTAGCACTAGAAAGAGGAGCATAGAAGGGGGGGGAGAAAGAAGGGAGAAAAGGCTGGGTTTGGTAGAGGGTCGCAAACAGAGGGGCAGGAGGTGACAGAGACCACTGGGGAAGACGCTGCCCAAGCATCTCTCCAGGGGCCACGGGGACACTGGAATGAAAATGGGAAATCCATCCATCCATCTCTCCATCCCACCATCTGCCCATCCATCTCTCTGTCCACCCACCCATCCATCTGTCCATCCATCCCCAAAATGCATTAAAAACCTATTGTGTGCCGAGCATATTACTGGTTCCTACGGACAGGAAAGATGAGAGCAACAACAACAACAAAAAGCCCTTAGTCTAGAAAAGGAAAGAAATGCCACAATGTAGCTGCACTGTCCATCCTGGACTGTCCCTAGAAGGGTCTAGGCCACTGTAGGCTGACCGGGGTAATTTCCCAGGAAAGGAAACCACACTGTGAGCATGTTTTACAGGTCCCTTTCTTTGGCCTTAAAGAAAAAAATTTGAAGACTGAAGTGTAATGATGCTCTCAAAAGGGAAGTAAGGTCCAGCCACACAGCCTGTCTCACCAAGCACGGTATAGAAAGTGACCCCTCCAGCTGTCCCCCCAAGGGCCAGGCCTCCTTCTAACCAGAAGAGGTTGTCCCAGAAAAGCTTCCAACAAGAGGGGATCCTTCTAGCTGAATCTTAAGTCATGAGTTGGAATCACCCAGACAGAGAAAGGAGAAAGAAACATTTGGAGGAGACAGCCCATGAAAAGGCAAACAAAAATCAGGCAAGAGAGCATGGCCCGTTCAGGTAGTAGGGCTGGGGCGTGCAGGAGAATGCACGGGAGAGGAAGCTGAAGAGGTGAACCACCATCCTGATGGAAACCAGCTCACTCCATCACCTGGCTTTCACCGGAACTTTTTGCTGTTGTTGTTGAATGTGATTGCTTTCGGGTTGGGTATTTTCTTTGGTTTGTTATAGACCCAGCCTCTCCCATCACCTGGCCTATTAATAGTCATGTGACTAGCCTTCTCCTCTTAGACATCTGAGCTGAGTTTGTGATCCATGAGCCAAATAATGAAGAACCTAGTTTGCCATGGCATGAAGTTTGGATTTTATCCCCCAGACAACACAGAACTGCAGACAGGGCATACACACAGGCTGCCACCACCACCGACAGAAGAGACGGTGGGCTAGAAGGTGCCCTAAGGATTACCCTAGACCTACTCATCTCATATCGGGGACTTAGCCTAACAAAATCATTTTGAAAGCTTCAGGCCAGGTGCGGTGGTTCATTCCTGTCAACCCAGTGCTTTGGGAAGCTGGGGCAGGAGGATGGCTTGAGGCCAGGAATTCGAGACCAACCTGGGCAGCATAACGAGACCCTGTCTCTACAAAAAAATAAGTGATAAAAGAAATGAGAGGGCATGGTGGCTGTGCCCTCATAGTCTCAGTTACTTGGGAGGCCGAAGCCGAAGCTGGAGGATCGCTTGAGCCCAGGAGGTCGAGGCGGCAGTGAGGCAAGATCGTGCCACTGCGCTCCAGCCTGGGTGACAGAGAGAGACCCAGTCTCCAAAAAGGAAATAAATAAATAAAAGTAAAAGACCAGTGTGATTGACACGGTGCGAGAATGATCGTTGGTCTCGCCGAAGCAAAGAGGGTACCACTAGGGGGCGTGCTGGTCACGCCGCGTGTCTGGGGGAGCCCAGGTGCCCTGAGTGGGGCAGGGAGACAGTGGAGGCGGCGTGAGAGGAAGGACCCGCCTTCCCGCTGGGAGACCAGGATGCTCAGGAAATGACCAGACGGCCGGCCTGGCACGGGGTGAGGCCGCCGGCCTCCAGCCCAACCCCCACCCGGGCTCCCCCTCTGCTGACGCCACCTGTGAGTGACATTGGGAAGGGACTCCTCAGGTTAAGTAAACTCAGCAAAGATAAACAATTTCAGCCAAAAAAATAAGAAAAGAAAACTCAGACGAGCCGGGACTGCTCTGCCATGATGCATCGCTGCAGATTTAGTATCTGCTCTGGGTTGGTTTGATTGCTTTTTCCTTCGTTAAGTAATCTTTTTTGGATAACCTCCTGTCGAGGGCTCACAGGGAAGGTCAGGCATGGGGCTGAGGAATGCCCCAGAAGCTGACCTCGACCTGGACAGACAGGTGACTTTTCCCATCGTGAATGGTGGCCAGTCGCCAAATGCCTGGGGACAGGGCAGCCAAGCACGTAAAGCAGGTCACATTAGGGAAGTGTTTGCAGCCAAAGAAAATGACAAATATGAAGGTTAGGAAGCAATGAAAATAAAAAGCCACTACTAATGTTAAGTGAAAAAAGTATAACACAAAGATGTCGCTGTGTGAAGGAAATGCAGGCCAAGGGACAAAGACTGGACAGAGCCCAGAAAGATGAAAACAGGTACTTGGGATGGGGTCGGGGAGTTGCGGGTAATTTTTAAGGTCTCTTTATTGCTAAGTTGTTGTTATAGTAGCAAGATACGGTTTTAAATAAGAGAGACACAGACAGTGGTGAATGGGTTTAGTTCAATGCTGTGGTCCTCAGATATTACATACCTCAGACCATTTGCAGAATTTTGTTTTGTTTTTTTTTGAGTCAGAGTTCTCACTCAGTTGCCCAGGCTTGAGTGCAGTGGCATGATCACAATGATCACGGCTCATGGCAGCTTCGACCTTCTAGGTCAGGCATTCCTTCCATCTCAGCATCCCGAGTAGCTGGGACTATAGGCGCACACCACCACACCCAGCTTTATTTTATTTTATTTACTTATTTATTTATGTAGAGGCAAGAGTTCCCTATGCTGCCCAGGCTGGTCTCGAACTCCTGGCTCAAAGTGATCCTCCCACCTCAGCCTTCCAGAGTGCTGGATTATAGGCATGAGCCACCGTGCTGGGCTTATTTGCAGGACTGTTTAAACATGAAGTACTGGGTCCTAGAGTTTCTGAGTCAGAAATGGTGGGGCCCTAGAATCTGTATTTGAACTAGTTCCCAGGTATTGCTAGTGCCACTGAGCCCATACGTTGAGAGCTACTAGCTCAGAGAGATCCATGGTCTCCATGAAGGGATGGACACTGAGCTGTTGAGAAGGAAGTCAGCAGTTCGCGTGACGAGGCTCTCAGCTGACCCAGGAGGTGATGCCAGCTCAGGCTCCTATGGTCATAGTGAACTAGGTCTCATCCAGCCTGGTCACGGTCAAGGTCACCAACTCAGCAAGGTCATAGGAGACTGCTGCCCTGAAAGGAAACTCCTCAGTGGCTCAGAGAGACTGAGAAACCATCCCAGGCGCTCAGTCCCCAGCCTTCCTGGTTTCTGGGGTACTGTGGGGTCTGACTGCAGAGTTCCCCAGGAGAGACTCCTTTGGGGCAGCTGCTTACTCGGTAATCTCTCTGGGCAAGTGCTCCTACCTGCAGCCTCCTGGCATCCAGAAGAAACACAGGCTCTTAGTGCCTTGGGGACCGTGGATGACCTCACCCAACTGCCAGCTCTCTATGTCAAGGTCCAGAGGGGAGAAGCCATGCAGCCAGCCTGTGGCACAGCTGAGACTAGAAGCCAGACTCCTGATCCCTCTGCATCTCTTTCTCTCTGCTTTTGTCCTGTGCTCTCAGGGGTCCGCAGAGCTTCTCTGCCAACGGTCAGGCACTGATAAACATATCTGCCAGCCTGACCATGTGGGGCCTTTCGCCCTGACCAGGTGTCACTGATAAGAAGCGTCTGTGCTGGGGCCAGTGCTCCCAGCATGGGGGTCCCTGCATGCTGCCATGGCCCGAGCTCAAGCCGAGACCCTCCTGGTCCAGGGGTGCTACTGCTGCCAGGAAGCTTCCTCCTGGTGGGCCGCGGTCTGTGCAAAGTGGACTCCAGCCAGCCGCCCTGGGACACGCACCCACCTCCACACCTGGCCAGCCCTTCGCTATTCACGACCTGCCTTTGAAACAGGCATCTGCCGGTGGGAGTCTGTCCTGTGAACTTGTCATGGTGAAAGCAGCCCAGAAAGACTCGGCAGAGGTTCCGGTCTGATTTTAGAGCCTGAAATCAGGCAGTTCTGGTGTTAGGAGAGACACGCACTGCTCGTGCTCCCAGTGTCAGGCTACAGGCTTCCAGCAATCTCCACGAGCCCTTTTGGCACTAGAGCTTGCTGGGCAGAGGCCAAAGCAAAAGTGGGAATTGTGGGGTCCATTGTGGGTGACAGTATCTATCCATACTTCTCACCTCAACCACTCCTAGATGCCCGTTCTCCTCCACCCGCCCAAAGGATCCAGCTACAAGTAGTAGCATCAGGCACCGCTATCGTTATGCACCTCTGCTGATCTGCTCGTGGAAAAAGACTGCTGCTGGCTATATCAAAGGATCTGGTTCTTAATAGGACAAACTGCGCTTCGAATCAGAGGTCTCACGTAGATGCTGGCAGAAGTCTCCTTGAAGAGGATTCAGGCCACCTTCCGGTTTGGGAGTTGGCCAGCCAAGAATGTCAAATGTAATTAATGTAAAATCATGCAGGCAGACTGGCCTGGTTTTTACCCTCTGGCTGGGTCCACCTGTATAGTAGGGAAATCATTCCAAACAAAAACCAAAAAAAACAGCCTTGTGATCATTACGTTCTATGAGATGAAGCCCCTTGGTCCGTCTACCCAGCTTCATACATGAACCACCATCACAAGCAGGTGCATAACTTTGTGGTCTCATTTTTGCAGATGAGGAAACTGAGTCAGATCTAGAAAGTTTGAGCGGCTCTCCCAAGGTCACACAATAAAAGAATCTGGGCTAAGATTCGGCCCTTTTGATCCCTTTCCTGCCTTACACAGTTTTGAAAATAAAGGGTTCACAGGGAGCTTTTGTTGCCTGACTTAAGTACTGTGATCCAGGAGTAAAAGCACCCACATATGCGTTGTGGCTAGTCTCAGAAATATTAGCTTCTATTAGACTAAGATCTCTTGATGGAACAGGACTTTGCCTGAGCTGTCTTGATATAGTATTTAGCACTTGGCAACGTCAGTTCACTCTGTGGTCACTGAATGCCTGTAGTTAGGAGTTGAATTAGACCACCAAAACTGGTTTAAAAACTGTGACAAAGTTAAACAACACAGGATTCCCTTGGGGTCTGAGTGCTTAGCAGAGGCTAATATTTATTAAGCGCTTACCATGCGTCGGGCACTAAGAGCTTTATGTGGAATAACTTACTATTTACCAAATTCTAGGAGACAGGTTCTATCATTATCCTCACTTTACAGACGGGGAGACGGGCAAGGTAGAAAAGCAGTATGGGCCACACTCAAGGGCACACAGCTGAGATTCAAGCCCAGAAAATAAGACAGCGGAGCCCATGACCTTCACATTGTGCCACGCTGTCTCTAGCTGGGTATTTTCTTCATCTGCACTTGGTCCCTAGTTGGGTATTTTCTTCATCTGCATTCTACTGAAAGTATAGGTAAACACGCCTTGTAGTTAAGCAACCCAAGCGGTTTTTTTGCTGTTCCTGGTTGGACTGTAAAAACGGATCCTTAAGGAACATGCCAGAAGCATCAATACCCTGAAGGACGCGTGATCTCACATGTGCAAGTGGCACTAATGTTAGCCAAACAGTTCGGTTAAAGGAATAGACTACCTGCCTGCCTGAGCAACAGTGAGCAGCTTGGACTGTCAGAAACGCGAGCCCGCAGCCCGGAAGGAGGGCTCACTATGAGAAACCCGACCCAAATCACATCAATGCCAGGATGACACAATCTTCCCAAGGCCCTTGGGAAAGTCCTTGCCCTGGCAGGGGAGGGGAACGCAGTGATTGATAGGAACCAATGTTAGGAACCACCCTGCCCACCCCCTCTGGAAATCCGCGCGGAAGCCTCCCGGTTAGTGCTGATTTCATTACCCTGATAAGCAACTCCGGTGCAAAGAAGGGGAGGAAAATGCTCAAGTCAGGACAACCACGGCTACGGAGAAAAGGAATGACCATGACCTGGCCTCTGTGTAAAGCCCTGACTACTTGGCTTCGACTCCAAGCAAGAGGCTGGACTTCGAGGGGCTGCACACCAGCACCGCGGCCTGCGTGCTTTCCCCATCCTCGTGGGGGATGTGACCTCCTGCGGGTGAAAGGGCAGAAGTGAACTTGAGGCCTCCTTTACCAAGAAGTTGCCATTCTGGAAAACCCAACACCCCGTATGTGCTGCAGGTCAGCGAGCATCTCCCGCGAATCCTCGAGCCCCTGGGGTGTGCTCAGTGGCTGTGAGGACGTGCTGAGCTAAGGGCTATTCCCGGCATGTCTCTGACACAGCTTGGATGAGGCGTGGCCTCCCCCATCCTTCCTGAAGCCTCCACCAGACAGCCTTCCACCGGGGGCGTGAGGATGGAAACGCAAGCATATGGATTCAGTTCTGCGAATGAAATCATGGCGATGTCTCTGATACTCTGATATGAAGGGTTTCCTCGTCCACCTCAAGGGCCAAAGATCCACACCCAGTCATCCATACTTGGTGTCTGACGCCAGCGTCTCCTGATCGCTTAAGCCTGGCCATGAGTCAGACTGCCTCAGAGCATTTGCTAGCCTTACTTTTCTCTAAATTACTGGAGACGGGAAGAGGGAAGACACAAGAACAGAGAGGAAAAAGGAGAAAGAGGCGGAATGGGTTTATGCCTGTCCAGTCCACCCAAAGTCCCTTGCCTGTGCAACTGCACCAAAGGCAACACCCAGGGGAAATGCAAACAAAATGGTCAGACCCTGAGTAATTCAAAGCAAACACCTTGTGCTAGCTCCTGCCAATACACAGTGTGAAGGGCACAGAGAGGTTTGCTCTGTGATTTTGCTTGACGTTTGCTAGCTGTAAGGCCTTGGGCAAGTTATTTAAGAACGCTGAGACTTAATTTGTTGATCTGCAAAATCAGACTCATAATACCTTCTTTGCAGAGTTGTTGTTGTCATTTGAGTTAGGGCTCTTGCTTTGTCACCTAGGCTGGAGTGCGGTGGCATGATTGTGGCTGACCACAGCCTTGACCTCCTGGGCTCAGGCAATCCTCCTGCCTCAGCCTCCCACGAAGTGGGACTACAGGTGCACACTACCATACCTGACTATTTTTTTTAAAGTTCTTTTGTTTGTTTGTTTTTGGTTTTTTGGTGTTTTTTTTTAGTTGGAGTCTCACTGTTGCCCAGACTGGAGTGCAGTGGCTGCTCCCGGCCACCGCAGCCTCGACCTGCTGGGCTCCGGCGAGCCTTCCACCTCAGCCTTCCAAGGAGCCGGAACTACAGGCGCGTGCTACCACGCCTGGCTAATTTTTGATTTATTGTGGAGATGAGTCTTGCCAAGTTGCCCACACAGGTCTCGAACCCGCGGGCTCAGGCAATCCACTCACCTCAGCCTCCCAAAGGCGCGGGATTACAGGCTGAGCCACGGAGCCCGGCTTTTTTTAAGTTTTGTAGAGACAACGTCTCACTATATTGCCTAGGCTAACTGAATTCCTGAACTCCAGCAATCCTCCAAACCTCAGCCTCCCAAAGTACTGGGATTACAGGTGCCGGCCACTGCGCCCAGCCCTTTCTCATAGATGCCTTGCAGGACTCATGCACAAAGCACCCAGCCTGGACACAGGACTTGCCGAGTTAGGGGCTAATCCTGACATACCTCTAACAGCACGCAGGCCCTCACAGGGGTCTTCCCACTCACATGGAGGCAGCCAATGGATCTGACGCCACGAGGCCTTGGGTTTAGGAGAGCCACTATTTCCCCCTAAACTCTATGTACCCGTCATCTCCAAATTATATCCTGTGAGTTCACTTGTGCACTTTCTTCTCACAAACTCCACAGGCAAAGCATTCTGGGACCAAAAGGAGCCTAGGAACTTGGCCTGGAGAACAGAAGCCCATCAGCTCTCCGCACTGAACATAAGGTGGCTTGACTTCTCGATCAATCAGCCGAGTAGCAGGGGACAGCGTCTCCACTGGTGTTTCCGGAGTCTGCACGGAAGCCAGGAACGGGGCGTGCCGTGTGCCGGGGAGGGCCGGCATGGCGGTGAGTCACACGCCCGCCCTTGGGCCGGGTCCATGGCGTCTCTGTGGGTTCCGAAGGCCCGCAGCCATGGCACGGACCCCCCGCCCCAGCCCCCTGCCCCCGCAGGGCGTCCCCTCACAGGTCTTCACAGACACCTGCTGTCTCATCTCCTGCGCCTCTCAGAACCCTCCCAAGCTCCACAGCCCACCCTGCCAGGCCCAGGGTCCTCTGCCTGGCTCCGAAGTGCCGTCGTAATCTGGCCTGTTCTCCCTCTCCCACTGGATTCCCACAGCTCCCCCAGCACACACCCTCCTGCTGTCCTCTCTGTCCTTCCCTGTGGCTTTGGTCATGCTGGTGCATCCCGCCTCCTCTCCCCAGGCAGGCCAACCCTGGCCCCGTTCAAGGGCCCGTACCTACCCTGTTTCCTCCTCAAAGCCCACAAAGGCAGCGGCTCAATGCTGTGTCCAGAGCACCAGGCACAGTGGTTCACACTTGTAATCCCAGCACTTTGGGAGGCCGAGGTGGGAGGATCGATTGAGCCCAGGAATTCGAGACCAGCCTTGGCAATATAGCAAGACCTCACCTCTACAGAAAATCAATTAGCCAGGCGAGTGGCGCTCGTCTGCAGTCCCAGCTACTCAGGAGACTGAGGCAGAAGGATCACCTGAGCCCAGGAGGTCAAGGCTGGGCAACAGAATGAGACCCCCATCTCAAAAGAAAAAAAAAGCACCAGGGCACTGGGTAGACAGGCCTGGGTTTGAGCCACATCTCCTAGCTAACTGGGTCACTGTGGACAATTTACCTGATCTTTCAGTCCTTGGTTCACTATTTGGAAAGTGACAATAATAATAGTGCCTATTTCATGAACTGAATGAGAGGCTAGATAAGATTGTGCTAGTAAGCAATCACTTAGTGCAGTGCTTGGCAGACCTTAAACCTATATGGGAAATCCTATTTTTAGCTGTACTGGAGTTTCTAAACTGGTTTGCGTTGTCTTCTTTAACTCTTAAAACTTCAAAAACAGTAGCTTTTATTTTCACTATTATTCCCTGACCATCCCAACCTTGTTTTGAAAATTCCCGGAGCACCACCCGTCTGTTTCACATCACTCCACGTATTAATTATGGTTTTTCATATGTTTGTGGCGTCTCATTTTAGGCGAACTCCCTTTTCACAGCCAGAGACAGAGAGAGGTGGGAGCAGATTTATTTTGATGAGATTGTTTCTGTTGCTAGGAACACAGTGGTTGTATAAGTCAGATTCTCTGAGAGTCGACTTATTTATCTAGAAATAGGGAAAACAGAACCTACTCTATTTACTCGTAACATTATTGTAGAGAAGTAAAATAAAATAAAGTGCTATGTGCCTATTATCATATGGTATATGCCTATTAGCATATTATCACTGCAAAACACTACGTATACAGGGAGAGTCTGTTTCTCTCGCTGGCAAGCAGAGTGAAAATTATCTCCATGGAGTTCACTTGGAAAATGATGCAGTGCACGTTCAGCTCAATGAGGCCTGCGATTGTAATCGTCTACTCTTTAATTCCCAATTGGACCCCTCTGGCTCCCATGACAGTGGCGGCCAGTGGGACCAATGACATCCGGCGGGAAAGCCCCGAGAGCGGCGTCAGGGCACAAGGTGGGAAGACCCTGCCCAGCAAGAAGGGCTGACAGTGCTCCCAGAGACCACAGTGCGGCCAATGCCGCTCCATCCACCCAGACTCAACTGTCACTCAAGGTGGCAGTGAAAATCACAGCAGATGCTTGAGACTATGTGCCATCAGCAAGCTGGCTCAGCCTGGGCCTCTTTGATGTATCTCCTTTGACCTCGCACGTAGGAAGACTGTGGAAACCTGGGGGAACTATGCAGTCGCAGAAGCATAGAGTCAGAGAACTGGGCTCGAATGAATCTCAGCAAGCCTCACCCAGCACCCACCACATTTCAAGCCCTGCGGGACACGGAGTCCCAGGACACAAAAAAGGACCATGGTCCTTCCTCTTCGGCGTGGAGGAGAAGGCAGGTGGGGACTCGCCTGGATGGCTGGGACTGATGCCTTGGACCACAGAGGAGGGAGCACAGAGGGGCCCAAGCAGAGAAGCTTAGAGTAGCATGAAAGAGGGCAAGCCAAAGGAAGCAAAACTGCATACAGCCTTGCATGCCATGCTAGGGCATCCAAGCTGCGTCTTGGCCAGGCGACCCATCCCCTCTCTCTTCCCAGCTGGTAAGAAGATTTCGCTTTGTTGCTGGCTTACTATCGCCCAGGAAAAAGGTTTGGGATCAAAGAGAAACCGTCACATCACTCTCCACGTCATCCAAGGAAGGTTTGTGTCAACCCTGTATGTGCCATACATGGGACCGGGACATTGGAGAAGAAGGGGCTGGCCAGCAGAGATGTGGGGACTGAGGGTACTCTCCCCACGTTCAGCATGGAGTGCCCCAGAAGTGGACTTCTCCCATCTCTGGAGGCTGACATGGCAAAGTTCCTCCTTTCTGGCTTTCAAATGCCTTCTGGTATTTATTTCCTTTCTGAGCTTGTCCCAAACTAACATACACTAAAACTAACCAATGAATTAAGTTTTTATCTATCACGACACGGAGGGCTCTGGGTCTTTGTTGGGGTTGCAGGGTCTAGCAGGGTCTGAAAAAGTCCCCGAGGGATCTTGCTATGTCCGAATGAGCCCCCTTGCACAGCGTGGATGAGAACAGTGGAGAGGAGACTTAGACTGCACTTCAGATACCTCTTTTCATGATTAGCCTCTGAGCGCGTGTGACAGCACTTCCCAGAACAAAATGCCAGCACCTTTTTCTCCATGGCAACACCGGCACAGAGCTGCTCAGATAAATGTTCCCATGTGCTTGACTCATCTGGCAAGAGAACAAACCCACAGCCCACCCCAAAGCTGACCAGCAAGGCTCCTCCAGCGAAAACTACGAGGCATTTTTAACAAAGTAGGCGTTCCTCCGTGACACCTCTGATATTCTAGGTAAAGGGTCTGGAGGTGGCTAATAGAAAAGGGGTCGGAACAAGGGAGAGGCGTTTCACAGTTCAGCAAAATGTGGACCTGTAAAAGTCATGGATAGGCTCTCGCTCTCTGCGCTGACAGTTCAGGGACTATGGCTGTTACTCTTATACAACTGTCATTGGATGAATGAGTGAATGATAACTGACATTTCATTAAAGGACAAGTATATCTCACAGTTTAAGTGTGAAACCTCATCCCCCAAAACCTCAGGCACTGGGCCATTCTCTGCCTCATTTGCTATTTCTTGACTGGCCACATGTATGCCACACTGCTATGTGTAACAAAGATTTCCGTTTGGAAAAAAAATGATTCTCTTGGGAAGCAGTGCCCATGTCATGGGCAAAGCATGGAATTGACAGCCAGAAAGTCTAGATTCACATCCTGCCTTTGCCACTCACTGGTTATGTGATCTTGAGTAAGTCTTTTCATTTCTTTGAGCATAGTGGTTTCCATATCTATAAAACAAAGGAACTAATGGTCCGGTGGTTGGGAGAATGAAAATGACATTATTCAAGTAGAAAGCAAAAACAATGGCAAAAGAAAAGTTTATAAAAGGGACCGCATTACTGAGGACTTAATCAAGCCTTTTCTTTAACATGGACAGAATATATGTGCCAAGTATTCATCAAGGATTAGATTCTCGACCCTTGCCCGTGTGGATACTTCAGTGATAAGCTCATGATCTCATAACCACATGGGAGAATGAATGAAAAGCTGTTCCTCTTTTATAAGTTACATAAGGATGATTAAAAACCTGTAAAACTGATGAATAATTCTCACATATGTATTTTTGTCTCTACAACTCCTTTTTAAAAACATTTTTATTAACAGGCTCTAATTAAGTTAAAGAAATTATTGCACTATCAATAACACACAAATAAGATGACTGCTAATGAGCGTTACCTGTGTCATACTAATAATTAATCTATGCCCCGTTTTAAAAAGCATTTTTCATTCTGAAATCAAAGTTTGATCTATTGTACATTTCTTTAATTCTTTTATATTGCCTTTTCTTTAATTCTTGCATATTGCTAACTCTGCCTGAACAGAGTTAGCCTAGGTACCCAACTAACATAATTGACCATATAGTACACTGACACTTGGCAGAGATAAATAATATATAAAAAAGCAAGTGTGCCTCATTAAAGTTCATAACTTGCAGGTTTGTATGTATTTAGTTTTGAAAGTTCAGTGTTTGATCATTTCTTCGGGTACTTTGTCTGCAATTAAGGCACTCTACCATTAGGTGACAGTAGTGTTGTGATCATGCTGTATGCAGATAAATTCTGTCTAGAATAGATTATTAACTGAGGAGACAGGAAGAATCAACTTAGTTTTTAATACTTAATATGAGGTAGTATTAGATAGTTTTAAGTCTGTTCACACAAGCCATCAGTCCCACACTGGAGGAATTTTGGTCAGGGCACAGTGGGGGTGGGGTGGGGGGGTTGGGAGGGCTGGGGAGAACCAGAGACCAAGTGAAATGGGGAACAGGACCTGGCTGCTGGCTGCCACTGTGGTGGCCTGTTCCCAGGCAGGAAGACACTCTCCTGCAGAGTG
>NW_007253916.1:290537-332713 GCF_000164805.1 Carlito syrichta
AGTGAATCTGACTGGCACACCTGCCACTGACAACTAGTAGAGAAGCAGACTGGCATCTCTCTTGCCAGCAAGGCAAAGTGTAGGGACCTAGTTGCTGACACACCCCTGCACCCAACAGGGATCTCTTTGGACATACAGAGACCAGAAAGCAACGGCAGTCATGGGATTCTGGGCACCCTCCCCCCCACTCTCTCTCCCCCCCAGTCCTCCTCCCCACCCTGTTCCAGGCTCAGGCAAGGTCAAAAGCTCTGCTAGGTGAAGGAGAGTGATGAGTGATTCTAAGAGGAGTCAGCTCGCAGCTCCCCAGCGCAGCAGGAGCTAAAAACCGGTTTGACTAGTTTATCAGTGGGGGAGAGAACCTGCAATTACAGTAACCTGCCACAGGGCAAAGCAAGCAGCAGAAGTAAACGCTTCTCCATCTCTCTGAGTGATGGAATATATGCACCCAACACAGGAGCACCAGGAATTATAAAGAAGGAAAAGAGACCTGTCACAGATGAAAAATCAACCAAAAAATACAAGCAACCCTCAACGTCCTAAAGAGACAGAGCCCAAAAAAACAGCCATCAGAGCACAAACAATAGAAACCTCCCAGAATGACCTATCCCAGTTGACAGCCACAAAAATTAGAGATTGGATGGTAAAAGAGAAACAAGAAGTGAAACTCACTGACATCATACAGGAAGTAAGAGCAGAGTTGGCCAATTGAAAAAAAAGAAACCTATTGTGAAATAATGGAAATAAAGAACTCCATCCTCAAAAATAAATAACAAACTAACAAGCATAGGAAGCAGAAACAACCAAGCAGAGAAAAGAATCTCAGAGCTTGAAGACCAAAATATGGAAATAACCCAATCTGTTAAAAACAGGAAAAAAACTCAAAAGGAAGGAGTAAAGCCTCCAAGAGATTTGGAACTCTGTCAAGAAGCCAAATCTATGCCTGATTGGTATCCTTGAAGCAGAAAGGGAAACGGAGAACACCTTGAAACAAGCATTCCATGAGGTCATCCAAAATAACTTTCCTCATTTCACCAGAGATGTGACCATTCAAGCACAAGAGATTCAGAGAACCCCTGCAACGTATTACATGAGAAGACCAACCCCAAGACATAGTAATCTGCCTTCACAAAGTAAGCAAGAAAGAAAAAATCCTAAAGGCAGCAAGAGATAAAGGTCAGACTACCTACTGGGGAAGACCCATCAGAATCACTCCAGACTTATCTGCAGAAACACCACAAGTCAGAAGAGACTTGGAGTCCAATTTTTAACATTCTTAAAAATAAGCAATTTCAATCAAGAATTTTCTACCTCATCAAGTTAAGCCTTATCAGTTACAGAGAATTAAAATCTTTCACAGACATCCACTCCCTAAAAGAACAATGCCACCTCCAGATCAGCCCTTCAGGAGAGGCTTAAGAAAGTCTTGAACACAGGGGAAAAAAAGAACAGTCATGCCCATCACAAAAGTACAGGAAAACACAGAGTTAACAGAGCATACAGAGCATCCACAAAAATGATTATACAAATACAAAAGTTAAAAGGAAACAAAACAACCCCTGAGAGTCCCATGGCAGAGATAAACTCTCACGTTTCAATAATCAACCTAAACATGAATGGACTAAATACACTGTTGGAAAGACATAGAGTGGCAAACTGGATAAAAAAGCACAATCCAACAATCTGCTGCCTCCAGAAAACTCATATCATTGCAAAGGTCACCTACAGACCTAAAGCTGAAGGCTGAAAAATGATCTTGTAGGTGAACAGAAAACAGAAGAAAGCAAGAGTAGTTATTATGACATCAGACAAGGTGGACTTTAAGCTATCGAAAATTAAAAAGGACATAGAAAGACACTACATAATGATAAAAAGCTCAATCCGCCAGCAAAAAATATCCATCCCTTAAACATATATGCACCCAACACAGGAGCACCAGGTTTTATAAAACAACTACTAAGTAAATAAGAGAGGACATTGACTCTCACATAATCATAGCTAGAGAGCTAAATACTCCACCAACAGGTTTAGATAGATCATCGAGGCAAAAAACAGTAAGGAGATCTAGAACCTCAACTCAACATTGACCAAAAGGACATAATAGACGTCTACAGAACACTTTACTCAACAACTACATTCTGCTCATCAGCATGTGAAACATAACCCAAGATCACATTCTCAGATATAAGTCAAGCATAAACAAATTTCAGAAGATTGAAATAATAGCACATATCTTCTCAGACCACAGTGAAATAAAAATAAATATCACCACCAGCAAGATCCCCCCCAAAACACACAAGGACATGGACACTAATCAATATGCTGCTGAATGACTTCTGGGTCAACATGGAAATCAAAACAGAAATAAAAAGATTCCTGGAAACAAATGAAAACAAAGATACATCTTATCAGAATCTCTAGGATGCCACGAAAGCACTGTTAAGAGGAAAAGTCATAGTATTGCACACACACATCAAGAAAACAGAAAAATCACAAGTAAACAGTCTAACATCATATCTAAGGGAGGGAGCTGGAAAGGCAAGATCACCTAAATCCTAATTTCAGCAGAAAAATCCAGATCAATAAGATAAAATCACAATTGTAGGACATAGAAACAAAAATATCATAGAAAAATCAACAAGACAAAAAGCTGGTTCTTTGAAAGGATAAATAAGATTGATGGACCCCTGGCAAGACTGACTAAATAAAAGAGAAAGAGAGTTCAAATAAACACAACTAGAAAAGCAAAAGGTGAAATCACAACTGACCCCGAAGAAATTCAAAAGATTATCAGAGATTACTATGCAAACTTGTATGCAAGAAACTTGAAAACATAAAAGAAATGGAGGACTTTCTGACACCACGCAACCTCCCAAGGTTGAACCAAGAAGAAGTTGAAACTCTAAACAAACCAATAAAAATCCAGAAAATTGATTCAGTCATAAGAAATCTCCCCACCAAAAAAAAAAAGCCCTGGACCAGATGGCTTCCTGGCTGAATTCTACAAGACATACAAGGAAGAGCTGATACCAATTTTATCAAAAATAATCCAGGCAATCGAGAAAGATGGAATTCTCCCCAAATCATTTTATGTTGCTAACATCACACTGATACTCAAACCTGGCAAAGACCCAACGAGGAAAGAGAATTACAGGCCAATTCCCTTGATGAACATAGATGCAAAAATTCTCAACAAGATTCTAGCAAATCGGATCCATAGCACATCTTAAGGGTCACCCGCCACGACCAGGTGGGCTTCATTCCTGGGATGCAGCGCTGGTTTAACATTCACAAAACCATAGATGTAATTCAAGACGTTAACAGATGTAAAAACAAGAACCACATGACTATATCATTAGATGCAGAAAAAGCATTTGACAAAATCCAGCATCCGTTCTTGATAAAGACCTTTGAACACCTAGGCATGGAAGGAACATTTCTCAAAACAGCAAGAGCCGTCTATGATAAACCCACAGCCAGCATTTTGCTCAATGGGCAGAAGTTGGAAGGATTTCCCCTGAGAACAGGAAGAGACAAGGACGCCTACCCTCACCCCTCCTTTTCAACACAGTGCTGGAAGTCCTAGCCAGAGCAATCCGGCAAGAGAAGGAAATCAGAGGTATCCAGATAAGAAAAGAGGAAGTTAAGCTATCCCTCTTTGTGAACGATATGATTCGATATTTTGAAAACCCAAGAGAGTCTGTCAAAAGCCTCCTTGCCCTGATAAACGACTTTGTTAAGGTTTTGGGGTATAAAATCAACATGCAAAAGGCAATTGCATTTCTGTACACCAGCAACAAGCAGGCAGAAAACCAAATAAAAAGCACAATTCCATTCACAATAGACACACACACACACACACACACACACACACACACACACACACACAAATGAAATACCTTGGCATCCACCTAACCAGAGAAGTGAAAGATCTTCACAATAAGAACTACAAAACACTGCTCAAAGAAACCAATGATGACACAAACAAATGGAAAAACACTCCCTGCTCATGGATTGGAAGAAGCAAGATGTCAAGATGTCCATCCTACCCAAGGCAATCTACAGATTGAATGCAATACCCACCAAATTACCAACATAATTTTTCTCAGATGCAGAAACAACAATACAGAAATTCATATGAAAACAGAAAAGAGCACAAATAGCCAAAAACAATCCTCAGCAAAAGGAACAAAGCAGGAGGTATCACACTTCCAGACTTTAAACTTCATTACAAGTCTACAGTAACTAAAACAGCTGGTACTGGTACAAGAATAGACACATAGACCAATGGAACAGGACAGAGATCCCAGAAACCAAAACGTGGTCTCTCAACCAATTCATCTTTGACAAAGCCACCAATAACAATCACTGGGGAAAGGAGACCATATTTAGCAAATGGTGCTGGGAAAACTGGTTGACCATATGTAGAACAAAGTTCGCCCCTACCAATCACCATATACAAAAATCCACTCAAAATGGATCAAACGCTTGCATGTGAAATCTCAAACTATAGGAATCCTAGATGAAAATAAAAGAAACACCCTTATGCACATTGGAGTAGGCAAAGAATTCTTGATCAAGTTCCTAAAAGCAAAAGACATAAAAACTAAGATAGGCAAGTGGGACCCCATCAAACTGAAAATCTTTTGCACGGAAACAACAACAACAACAACAACATTAAGAGAGTAATGAGACAACCCACAGAATGGGAGAAAACATTTGCAAATTATGCATCTGGCAAAGCCCTGATA
Organism: Carlito syrichta; assembly: GCF_000164805.1. Classification (NCBI taxonomy): domain Eukaryota; kingdom Metazoa; phylum Chordata; class Mammalia; order Primates; family Tarsiidae; genus Carlito; species Carlito syrichta. Next base: position 295,286 of record NW_007253916.1, read on the forward strand.
TCCAAAATCTATAAGGAGCTCAAACAAAGTGACAGGAAAAAAACAACCCCATTAAAAAGTGGGCAAAGGACATGAACAGACACTTCTCAAAAGATGACATACAAGCAGCCACAGACACGTGAAAAAATGCTCAGCCTTGCTAATCATTAGAGAAATGCAAATCAAAACTACAATGAGATACCACTTAACTCCAGTAAGGATGGTTGTTATTAATAAGTCAACAAACAACACATACTGGCACATGAGTGGTGAAAAGAGAACACTTCTCCACACTCACTGGGAATGCAAACCAGTTCAACCTCTAGGGAAAGCAGTGTGGTGGTTCCTTAAAGAACTACAAATTGACCTTCCATGTGATCCAGCAATCCTCCTCTTGGGATATACCTGGAGGAACATAAACCCTTCTACCAAAACGATACCTGCATGCGCATGTTTATTGTTGCACTATTCACAATAGCTAAAATATGGAAACCAGCCCTACTGCCCAACAAAAGTGGACTGGATAAAGAAAATGTGGTACATATACATGATGGAGTATTACACAGCCATAAAGAAGAACAAAATCAAGGACTTCGCAGCAAATTGGACGGAGTTGGAGACCATCATGCTAAGTGATCTAATATAGAAACAAAAAAACCTCTGAACATCGCCTGCTCTCTCACTCATAAGTAGGCCCTGAACAATAATCACATGAACACAAAGGAGAGATCTGCAGTTGCTGGGCACTGCGAGAGGAGGGAAGGAGGGACAAATATAGGAGGTACATGATAACATAAAGGGTGCCAGGTCCACTACCAGGGGAAGGAGGGCCAGCTGGAAGCCCAGACTTCACCTGCATGCAGCCTACCTCCGTAGTTAATCCTCACTTGAATCCCACATCTCTGTAATAAAATAAAATTTAAAAAGAACTCTTCATGAAAAGAGCCATTATTCCACAGTATTTAAAAGGCCACTTTAGTTTTTAATACTTAACATGAGGTAGTGTTAAACAGTCACGAAACTTACCTTAATAACTTATCCTTAAGTATTCAGTCACCACTTAATATCACTATCTCCCCTCCCCCTCCCCCAAAAAAAGATGCAGAAAAAATAACGAATGCAGAGTTAATCTCAAACTCATTGTAAATCACGAGCTTGGATCTTGACACTTGGTCTTTTGGCTTTTGGACTTCGTGCCTATTGTCTCAACACACCTGTGTGTGTTGTTCCCTGATTGTCACAGCCGTGTCCTAGAGCCACAAAAATTCTATTTTCTTTCTAAGCTCTTGGAGACCTTAGAGGGGAAGCCTCTCTTTGATTTTTCTGGACGTTGGATCGGCAAAAGGCTCTTCAGAGTTTACTATCCCATCTCCTAGGCAGAAGGGAAAAGTGGTGACAGACAGGTACAAGCACGTGCAGGCTGCGGACACCATGAAACTTACAAGGAAGGAGTGACTTTCTATTATATCTGAGGGAGAGACATTCCTTCTGTCAAGGGGAGTCTTGAGAGGTAGAAGCATTTAAATACAATCGCACTCTCTACATGGTTCCCTTAGTAACGCCTTTAACTCAGGGTCAGATACAAACTGTCTCACAACTGCTTTATAAAAGAGCTTTTATGTTTTGTTGTAGAACAGCTATCTTGAAAATAGCTTTGGGGCCCATAGCTAGGCAGGGTTTTCAACTGGCACCTAAAGATTCCCTCACTAGAAGCACTCGGGAGCAGGACCACCCCGATATGTTCTCAGCCCTCATGCTGTGAGTGAGCTGCAGCCCCGGCCAGGGCAAATCAACACCACGCCCCTGGAAGGAGTCACACATTCATCTTCTGCTTTTTGCAAGGGAGGACACCTTTCAGCAAATCAAATGGCAGCGTTGCATTTCATCTTGTTTGTAAATTTTAATTGTGTTGTGTTTTGTTTTGTTTTAAAACAAATTTGGATTCTTCTGATCAGATTTCCAAGGCTGGGCAGGGGGAGCCCTTAAAATGACTCAATCTGTAAAAATAAGTTAAGACTATTTTCAGCTTTAAAAAAGGATCATCGCAATATGGAACTAACCAAATTTGGAGCCGGAGTGGATGTGCAATCTGAATCAGCGCGGCATCCTTTCTTTCCGCGGCTTCAAGACAAATGGTCATTCTGCCACCGCCTAGTACTGCTGGGAAGGGACAGTCCCTCCTCTGTGGGGCAGGGGACTCTACGGTTGAGTGTCTCCATTCGCTTGGAAAGCCCTCCAGATGGCCAGTGCTGGCGCCTGCCATTTTCACCCCAAGTCCCCTCCTGTCCCTGGGAGTCAGTGAGCACCCTCCTCCCAGGACAGCCAGGCAGAATCTTGCACACAGCCTTCACGGCTCCCTGGGTATCTTCTCAGGCTAAGCGGAACGGCCTCCCCGCGGGGTCTCCCCTTCCAGGCGTGCCACGGATGGAGCCACTTCAGACTGTCTCCAGCACTGAACACAGCGCTCCCCAGGAGGTCCCGTCAGTGCCAGGGCCAGAGCAAGCGGATGCACCTGGTCGGAGGCCTTCAAGTTCCGGCCTGCCTCTGCCACTCAGCGTGAACTGGGGAAAGTCGACACCTCTGTGTCTTGATTGGCTCCTCACCTCTCAGGGTTACTATTAATAAGCCAAAGTAAGTTACCAGATAAGAACATGTTTAAAACACCTCGTGCGATGACTGACACACGCGGATACGCTCACTAACTGGCTACTGCAGAAGTCGCCCCTTATCTGCAAAGGACACGTTCCAAGACCCCCAGTGGATACCCAAAACCTCAGATAATACCGAACCCTCCATACACTATGCTCTTCTGTCTACATTCATGCCTATAACAAAGTTTCATTTATAAATTAGGCATAATAAGAGATTAAAATCACTAACCAGTAATAAAATGGAACAGTTAAAACAATATACTGTAATTCAAGTTAGGTGAATGTGGTCTCTCTCTCCCTCCCTCTCTCTTTCTCAAAATACCTTATTGCACTGTGCTCACTCTTCTTGTGATCTGTCCGTCTGATCACCAAGATTGCCACTGACGTGACAAATGGGCAGGCGGCACAGACAGTGTGAATCCGCTGGGCAAAAAAAGGACGACTCATGTCCCCAGACAGATGAAGAGGGACAGCATGTGATTTCATCACGCAACTCAGAATGTTTGTTACGGGAATTTTCCATTCAGTGCATTTCCGGAACCGTGGGGAACGGACACCACAAAAGCGAAACGACAGATAAGGGGGGACTGCTATAATAGTAATGCCAACTGGAACCACAAAACCGAGACCTCAGGAAAGCCCACGGCCACTTTCACCGAAGAGATCGGGTGGGCCCCGGGTCTGGTGGTCGATCCGACAGGCTAAGTTCAGTATTATCTCTGCAATTCATTGACCCACTCATTAAACGACCATTCGCTGAGCATGTGCTAATGGTGCTCAAGAGACCAGTAAGATTGCAGGAGGGACAGGTGCCCCCGTGTGAAGTCCAGCTCAGGTGGCAGGGACCGCCAGAGCCCCAGGCGGGGCTACAGCAGCATGGAGGGCCCCGAGGCTGAGAGGAGCTTCCAAGTGGAGATGCCACGGTGGGGCCCCAAACCAAACCAAACCAAACCAAAGAACAGTCACTGCTCCCATCACTGACCTCACATCAAGACCTGGTTGAGCAGGCTGCATGCCTGGAGTCCAGAACGTAGGTCCATCCGGGCTCATGCTTGCCACTGTCTCCCCTGCCAGCTCAAGGAGAATTCCAGAGAGGGAGCACGGAGACTGGCTGGGAGCCACCCGGCACCCTGCCCAGCCCGGGGTCCTTGCATCTTCCCAGCTTGGACTGGCATGCCTGCGGCACAGAATTCTGAACCACAGGCAGGTGTCTTTGGGATAAATTTAGAGCCCCCTGCTTCTTCTGCCCACTTGTAACTTCACTTTTCCCCAAGCTGCCTTTGCCTGGAAAAGCTTCCCTAAAAGAAACATGAAGCCTCTTCTCTTTCCCTTGCAAATAAAGAAATCTCCTTTGAGCCCATCTGCTCTGGAGAGCCATCCAGATACGCGGTCGCGGCTCCCCTCAGACAGGCCACAGGGCCAGCATCACAGACCCCCAGGTGTTCCCCTAGCCCTGCAGACGGACATCGCATCCTGCCTGTCTGTTCTGAAGAAGCTAGGGAGATAAGGCAGGAAAGGTTGGTGCAGCTCAGTATTAAGGACTAAAGGGTTTGAAGGGCACCCGTCTTGCCCCCGTAGCTACAATGACTGGTCAGGGCAGGGGGGAGACAAGGAAGGACGGAGCAGAAGGATCTGCCTGGAGCCAGGAGGCCTGGGTTCACAACATCCCTCCTCCATCAGCCATCAGCAGCATGTGACTTTGGACCAGGCGGTCTACCTTCAGGTGCCTCGTCCTTCTCATCTGAGCAGCCAGGAGGCCGGCCAAGAAGAGGTGCAGACAAGCCTTCCTTTCCTGTCACCTGAGATTTGAACAGATCCCTTTTGCCTGCGGCCAGGATGATTGCTCCCGCCCCAAGCTCCTTGGGTCCTCTCCCGGCAAGAGCCAGGCAAGCACAAAGTGAACGCTCTCGGTCTATAAGTAGTTCCTGCTGTTGCGGATAAAATTAAATGGCATGGCTATTTTGGTTGGAAAAATCAGGTAAAAAAACTGCTGAAAAATAAACTCTCTGTTAAATGCCATGCTCCCCTCCCCCATCACGTTTTTTTTTATGCCCATTTGGTATTTGTTTTTAATTCTGGCTGATTGTCAATTTGAAAACCTGATGCATAGAGTGGCTTGCTATTCCGGAGGCGTTATTTTAAGATGAAACAATGTAAATTCTGACTTTGGATGGCAGATGGCTGGCAGTTCACTGTTTGGCAAACCAACTGGTATGGTATGTTGGAAATTCAGAGCAGCAGGAATGCGGCTCAATTGGAAACCACCACAGATGCTTGGAGGGCGCGGGGGAGGGGCACAAGCTGGTCAGGAAATTAAGAACAGGGCTCCAGCTCGGAGGGGAAAAAAGATGATAATTAGCTAAAAGTTTGCTTCTTCTAGTCTCGACTTTTTCTTTTTTCTTTTCTTTTTTTTCTTGGTTGCTTCTTAGAAAACCAGGAAGGCCCTTAGAAGTCGGCACAGGGAAAAGCTTCTAATTTTGCTTCCTGTCTGTTTGGCAAAGCTGTCTCCACGAGGAATTCAGAGGTGAGGGAAAAAAGCAGATAAAGACAATCTCACACATGTTATTCAACTGAGAGGCTCAAACGGCACTGGAAAATAAGGAACCTGACTCCTGCCTGATTTTTAAGACAGGATCAACTAATGATATTTCAGGGAGGAAGAATTCATGGTTTGGGAAAGACCTACCCACACGGAATCGATCACACCAGTGTTTCAGCATCCGGGGACTTCCCCAAAACAGAATTGGAGAGTGTGTCTACTGTGCATTTCGAGCATAGCCCAGAGGGTGCCCATTGGTGTTTCATAACCATGGTGGAGGGACCAAACTCCACCCAGATTCACCCATCCATTAAGGTCTATTCAAAGTCAATGAAGACACAGGGAGTACTTTTAGAGAAGGTCACTTACGCTGCAAACCTCGAATTGTCGAACTCTCGTTGAGTGGAGTGTCAAAACAACTCGTGAGAACAAGAACTCTCGATGTGTTCTGCTGTGTGAGAATTGAGCTATTTTTCATGTCCTCCAGCTTCTGACTATGGCCAGAAGGTAAGAGGGAAGTTTCTGCTCCACAATGCTCTTCCTCGGGCACTGAAAGTGAGCACGAGACAGAATGGCATGGTGTGATGGAGACCTGCCGGGGACAATTCTGAACTGTGACAACAGTATCTCCCAAACTGCTCCTGCATCGAGGGTCCTAGGACACAGGCGAGGCCTGAGGAGCTTGCTTGGACGATCCTGAGAGGCCGCGAAAATCCCACTCGGGGTGTCCACGAATTACGATCTGACTAAACTCAAAGCACCACAGTCCCAGTGACTGAATAACTCACACCGGCAGGCACGATCCAGTCAGGTCACTATATTGCAATCAGGTGTTTTGGCCAGAACACTGAGCTAATTAAAATTCCAATTCATAGCCTAATTGCTTATCTGGACCTTGGGTAATGAGGGAAGCGTCTCTGGGTTTTAAAAAAATAATACAACTGTGTATGCGCCATTTCCCCAGCAGAGCACCATGAAGAAGTCTGCAGAAAGAGACCCCTTTGCTTTGCTCCCGCCTCAGACCCTCACTTAAGTGAATAAGTGTGTGTTCTTCCTTCCAGCAAACGGTTAGCATCTACCAAGTACGAAGTGAATCCTGCCCTCGAGAACTTTACAGTCAAGAGGAAAATTACACACAGTCACGGAACAGGAAAGAGCACATAGGGTCTGGAGTAAAGGTGTAAATCTAGTTCCTCAAGGAGGTGGTATGTCCTTGGCACACTGGTACCTTGGGAAGGAAGGTCCCGCCCACTCCGACAGTTTTCTCCCACAACTAGCTGGCTCCGTGGGTCACAACAGGGACGGTGTCTCCAGTCTTCCCCTCTTGTGGCCCAGAGAAGCACAGCAGACAGACAGACAGAGCCATAACAGGTTTCCCAAGAACCTGGTTTAAGAGCATGAGAAGGAACGGGATGAGGATGGCTTTCCCAGCTTGAAAACGAATGAGGAACCTCTGGGCTTCGAATACAGAAGGAAAGACAAAGGTGTCCGAGGGGGAGGACAGAAGTGGCAGGCGAGTGGACATTTCTGGGGGAAGGTGCTTTTCTTGCTTGATCACCAGCCACCCAATGTGAGCCACACCGAGGAAGAGGCTGGCGAGGGTCCCTGAATACATTTCTTGTGAGTGCTCTTAACACCAAACGGATCAAAAATTTTTTTCTCCAAGATGCTGCTGCATAAACAGCATGTCCTTCTGTTGTTTCACAAATGACATTTAAGCAGCTGAGTGTATCGGGGTGGGAGGCAGGGGCAGGAACAAGAGCCCAAGAGCCGGGGGCCAGGAGAAGAAAGGAAATGAGGGGCGTGCGGGGTGGTGCAGGGAGTTGTGTCTAAAAACGGGCGAGGAGGAAAAAGGCAGGGAGAGAGGCCCAGAGAGAAACAAGGCCCGGCAGGCACGAGCTTGATTCTTCAGTCTCTACGGCAACTTTTGCAGAAGGGTCCCCATCTGAGACCACCCTCCCGCGGGGGAAAATGGTGGAGGAAGAAGGTGAAGGGACCGCTCTGCGGACTCTAGACTCTAGGGGGGCTGCTTGAAGGAAACAGAGTTGAGGCATGCAAAGCTCGGCCAAGTCCTCCACCCTCAGCATCCCCCCACACACCACCCACACCATCCACCTTGTTAAAGATCCAGGCCCACATTTTGGGGCTGGGTCCTTTTGTTTCTGGTGTGACTGTGAGTGGGAAGTTCCGATTAGCTGCCGTGGCTGTAGCTAAACTTGTATCAAGAAACGTCCTCAGCCGGGCTTGGTGGCTCAGCCTCTAACCCCGCGCCTTTGGGAGGCTGAGGTGAGTGGATTGCCTGAGCCCGCGGGTTCGAGACCCACCTGGGCGGAGACTTCATCTCTACAATAAATCAAAAAATCAGCCGGGCGTGGTTGTGCGCGCCTGTAGTTCCGGCTACTTAGAAGGCTGAGGCGGAAGGATCGCCGGAGCCCAGCAGGTCGAGGCTGAGGTGGCCGGGAGCGGCCACTGCACTCCAGTCTGGGCAACAGAGTGAGACTCCAACTCAGAAAAAAAAAAAAGAACGTTCTCAGCAATGAGGAGCAGAAAGGGGGCAGCTCCACTCATGAGGGGTAGGGGTAGAGAGACAATATCATGAAGTATCTCTGCTTGGCAAAAGGCCCATTTTCATTGGCAGGATGGTGTCCCGTGAAGGGGCAGTTGTTTTTTAGCATCTACATTGTGGCAGGGACTACATATATATTATTACATTAATCCTGTTGCAACGCAGGGAATTTTTTAGTATCCATTTTACAGGTAAGAAAACAGAGGCTCAGAGAGGCTAACTAACGTGCCAAATTCTCATAGCAAGTTAGGGCAAGGCTGGACTGGGAACCCAGAACTCTCTCACTCCCAGGTTCAAGACTTTTCCTCTGCTTCCTGGGGCAAAAGGTGCAAACAGAATGAACAATGATAGGAGAGGAGCAATGAGAGAGAGAAATCACACAGCTCATGTGAAAGAAACTGTTTACCTTTTCAGAAAATGACAGGGGAGATGATGAAAGTTAAAAGAAAAAAAAAAAGCAACCAAACCAAACCAAAAAAAACCATATGGCTTCGCCTTGAAGGATGACAGGGCAATATTTAGAAGTTAACATTTTAAAACAGATAAGTTAGGGAGACGTTTCTTTTCATTTTCACATTACAAAGTCATATTTACACAACAAAGTGGTTTTCTTAGGAGTCACTTTAAGTCAGTGGCTTCCCAGGTACATTTAATTAAGGTAAGAGCCAAATAAAAGTTTCTTACTCATAAGTTTTGTCTGTCTGTTTTGTTCTCGTTTTGAGGAAGACAGAGGGGTCCCTGGGAAGGCCAGGCATAAGAGTCCTCAGAGGTCTCCAGTGTATGAGGGGGAATCCAAAAAACCTAGAATTATCTCTTGGAGGGCGGGCGCCGTGTAGTCCAGGCTGTCCCCACCAGCTAAGTGTTCTAGGACCCCACCAGCAGCAGTGTGCCAGCTAAATGCTGGGAAGGGCTGTGCTTGGCTCTGGTGAAGTTATTTTTGGAGAGTCTTTCAACGCGTGTGCCCATTTCATGAGCACCCCTGCCCACACCGCACTGCGTCTTCAGCAGTTTTTAACCAAACACGGCATGACCCCCACTCTCCACCCTCCCTAACACCTGTTCTTGTCCCGGGCAACATTATTTTTGCTTCCCCAATGGAAAGGTCCTCAAAGGAAAACGTTTTGCCCATGTGGAAAAGGTGAAATAAAAGACGGCCGAAACACTGAAAGGCATCAACATGGACAATCTCAAAAACTATTCTGAGGAGTAGAAAAAGCATCTCCATAGAAGTACTGCACCAAACGAAGAGTACTTTGAAGGTGACTGAAGTTTAAACGTGTTGAAATAAATGCATCATTTTTTATAAATAAATTCCAGGTTTTTTGCCCTTTCTCTCTCTGCCGCCTCCCCCACCCCCCCAATCTCCCAGTAGTGGTTTTTACTTGAATTCAGAGTATCCAGGCTTCGAGAATGCTCCTAAAGCACAAGGACAGCACATGTACCTTAACACCTAGGATATATTGGTCTCATGGTAATGGGAGATTCAAAGGGAAGTTACCAATTTCACAACTTTGCCCAAAGTCACCACCAAAGTGAGTCACAGCCTAAAACACCAAGAGAAGAGAATTAGAAGGGTAAGTCCCAAGCACAAGTCTCTCAAACAAAAGTTTAATAAACTTTAGAGACAGACCCCCAAGCCTTTTGGCAGAGACAGACATCAGGCATTATTAAAATGACTCATCACAGCTAAGGCTGATCTTTACTGAATCTTCCTCAACACATTGCATTTCAAAAGACCTGTTATCTCAGGAAAGGCTGCATTAAGTGTCTCTGGTAATTATGTCTCCAAGAAACAATACTGTTCCCCTCATTAGATGTTTCAGTGGGTGGCTCTGCTGCAGGCAGGAACTTAACCCTGGAGCTGGGGATCCTGAGAGGGCAAAGAAGAGGCTGCCGAGGAGCTGCCCAGCTCTATTAGCCAGAGTGAGGCTGTTTATTGGGCTGAAAACCGTTTTAATTAGGGACCAAGACAAGAAGCAGGGCAGCTGCGGCTATAGAAATCACTTCAAGAGACAAAGGTGCCGGGAGTTGCAGACCTGCCCAACTGAGTCCCATCCCGGTGGTGGTTCCGAGTGGCAGGCTGTGAACTCTAAAGCAGTTCCACATTTATCACTTATGATCTCCAAATTCAGACAGCAGAGAGCCACTCTCCCCACTAGCAGGTGGACTCCTCCCAGGCCAGACCCTGACAGTGTGTCCCTACCGTTAAAATGAATATTCTCCTAATAAATTGCAAATAGATTTGTGCCTGTTTGTGGACTAGGGTTCTAATCCAGAGGTAGATGGGTTCGTGTCATTCCACATTTATCAAGTCCACATTGCACATGAGGCAGTGTGTGAAGTGCTGTGACAGAGTTAACAGTGGGCATGCCTCCTACCTGCATAATTCTCGTTGGAGGGCTCTGGGAAGATGGCAGCTAAAGGAGCATCTTCCTAATGCCACACACACACACACACACACACACACACACACACACACACACACACATACACAACATATAGAGAAACTAAACTAAATGCACCAAACAACAACAACTCACAGGCAACAATGACAACAATACTAGATGACAAGGTTCACCTCAACACACAGGCAGGCCCATGAGCAATACCACCGGCAGCAACAGGGCCTCTCATGGACCTGGGGACAAAACACTGAAATACCCAACAGGTATTCCCAGGAAAGCGCAGGTACCAGATGAGCCGTGGCGAAGGTGCCCGTTCCAGCTCTGGTCATGGCGGCAGGCAAGGGTGAGGCCTGGGTGAGGAGCTGGAGCCACGTCGACCTGAAAACTCCACGGACTCTTCCAGGACTCCACTGCCAGCTGTGGAATCAAAACTGAGCCAGATGAAGGCAGGGCGTGGTCCAGATAAAAGTGGAGGAGGCAAACAGAAACAGGGAATCTCAGACAGCAAGCGACAGAGTTTTTTTAACACCAGGGGAAGCAACAGAAGATGGCGCGCGGCCAGGTTAGGAAATCTATATGAACCAGTTCTCCTCCTAAAAATGTCTCCTAAAAGACATTCGTATTAAAATTCAGGTTTTGCAAAAGGCCCCCGTCTAAAACCATCCTCCTTTTGGGAGGGAGGGATTGGAAACAGCAGTGGGGAAGTGGAAGAAGTGGCCTCTCTGGGCTGTGTGTATACAGATCAAATCCCATACAAAGCTATTATCCCAGAAGACCACGGCGAAGGGGAAGAGGAAGGAGGAGGAAAGGGAAGGAAGCAGGAAGATGAGGAGGGGCATCCTTACGGATAATGAAGACATGCCGGAAAGACAGACTCAAAGAACGATCAAAATTACTTGAAGAACACGTATGTTCTTGAAAACTGTCTTTAAAAAATGATACGAGACCCAAAATAACATTGAAAAATAATTTTAGAAATGAAAAGCAAACCAGAAGGAAAACAAAAGCTAACATACAAAACAAACGATGCCTTCAAGGAAACAGGGGCTAAAAAGAATATATGTATGTTTTAAAATCACAAATAAATGAAGAATAAGAATAAAAGGAACTCAGAGAAAGGGATAAAGATTGAAGATAGGCAAAGACGAGCCAATCAATGGAGAACAGGAGTCAGTCTCTGAAAAAGAAAACCAAGTCAAAGGAACAGAAAAATACTAAAGTGGATGATTCAAGATGTTTCCTGAAATTGAAAAGAATAGAAATTAAAACCACATATTGAAAAAGCAACACTACAAGCTTGAGACTATCAATCCAGAACAACCAACATCAAAACATAATCTAGAAAAAGTACTAGACTTTAAAGAGAAAGAAAAATATACTTTGGGCAGCTAGGTAAAGAAAGTACAAGATTATAAGGAAAAGAAAAGTAGATTATCATGTGCTTTTTTTGACAATAATGTTTTGTTAGGAGAGACTGGACTACTTTCTTATAATTTTAATGCTCAAGATACGTTTATGATACTTGAGAAAAAATAGTGTGAGCTGCCAGGCCGAGTGGCTCGTGCCTGTAATCCCAGCACTTTGGGAGGCCAAGCTGGGAGGATTGCTTAAGCCCAGAGTTTGAGACCAACCTAAGCAATATAGCTAGACCTTGCCTCTACAAAAAAATTAAAACTTTATCCAGACATGGTAGTGCATGCCTACAGTCCCAGCTACTCAGGAGGCTGAGGCAGAAGGATCATTTGAGCCCAAAAGGTCAAGGCAACAGTGAGCCATGCTCGTGCCACTGCACTGCAGCCTGAGTGACAGGCGAGGCTCTGACTCAGAAAAAGAAAAAGAAAGAAAAAAGTATGAGCTAAAGATTTTATATCTAGCAAAACTGACTTGACGTGTGAAGGGCACAGATAACCTATTGTCAACACGCAAGAAATCAAAGACTATTGTTTCCATGGCATGAACTCTTACTAAGGAATATGTTAGAGAATTAGCTTCAGAGAACCAACATGATGAAACTGGCATCAGCATAAGTGGCAAACATATATTTACTTGTAGAACTAAGATGAAACTAGGGTTAGAAGGAACAGATGACAGTATGTATTAGCTGTATGATCCGAAAATGGAAATAAAACACAACCACAAAAATTGGGAGGAGAGAAGAGCATAAGGAAATTTTTTAAAAGCATGAATGTTTAAAGTAACCATCATTGATGGTGGTGGCAGTGTTATTATTGTTATTGGGATACTCTAATTCTAAATATGTGTCTTTAAGAACCAGGATCTTAGTTTGGAAGAAAGGAGATACATATGCAATATAAAAGTAGTTAAGTGAAACCTATACAGTTAACTGAATCTGAAATAGTAGTTTGAACTCACAAAATTTAGATACACACACTCACGTAACACAGTGTGTATGCTCTGTTTACTGAAAACACTAGAAACAGTGATCATCCCAGGAGAAATAAATATCCATGTCCAGGTCATGGTCTTGAAATACGTTTTCTGATTAAAAAAAATAAGATTTCTCAGAGAAATGGCTGATTCCAGGTCTGGGGCAGGAAACAGACAACACGAGCTGGAGTATCTTCATATACAAGAAAGTAAGGAAGATAGGAAATCTTCCAAGGTCATGTCCAAATGACCCTGGAGTTGATCTGAAGGAGCTCCAAATGGCCAAGGATGGGAAAGTAGGTTTTAATAAAGACAAGAATTGCCATGCATTAAAAGCCACCAAGTATGTATAAGTTCATGAGTTCATAATATTATTTAAAAAGACCTAACTGGTTACATCTTAAGAATGACAGAAAGCCTACTTACTATCCTGGAAAGTGGGTTTATAAAAGGAAAGCATGAAGCATGTAATCTGTCTTTCCTGTAAGAACTGCACAACCAAGTAACCACAAGGAAAATGAACTGAAGTTTTTCCTTAAAGAATTCTCCCAGCTAATAAATGAAAACAAAATTATAGGCCGGGCTTGGTGGCTCAGCCTGTAATCCCAGCACTTTGGGTGGCCGAGGCAAGTGGACTGCCTGAGCCCGCGGGTTCAAGACCAGCACGGGGAACTTGGCGAGACGTCGTCTCTGCAATAAAGAAAAAATTAGTCAGGCATGGTAGCACGTGCCTGTAGTTCTAGCTACTTAAAAGATTGAAGCAGAAGGATCGCCAGAGCCCAGCAAATCGACACTAGGGTGGCTGTGAGTGTACCACTGCACTCCAGCCCGGGCGACAAGTGAGACTCCAACTCAAAACAAACAAACAAACAAAAAACCACAAAATTATAGAGTTAGAGTGACACCATTTTGCAGCCCTCGGTAAAGGTAAAGTGACTAATGTAGGCATTGGGCACTGCTGGCTTTATGTGAAAAAGAAGCAGAAACCACACGCCGTGAGATTCCTGATGAAAAGCGCCATGGCTGTCAGAGAGATTGAACTCGAGGCTGGTCCCTGCTCTGGTGGAGCTGCCAGTGTGCAGGAAACACAAAAGACAAGGAAACTGCACCACAAGTATGCAGGCTTAGGGGACTCTCCAGATTAAAAACATCAGGGTCCTCCCACCCAAAACGCTGTAAGGAAAAGAAAAGAAGGGAAAGCGGCAGGTTTTAACAGGAGACTTCACAAACGTGTGTGCATTTTTTTTAAACCCGTAAAACTCAAAGACAGCATCAAGGAACACGTACTGCCTCAGTCCGTTTGCACTGCTATTACAAAATACTCTTGACCAGGTGGCTTACAAACAACAGAATTTATTTATTTCCGTTCCAAAGGCTAGGAATCCAAGGTCAAGGTAGATTCAGGATCTGGTGGGGGTCCACTTCCTGGTGTATAGGCAACACCCTCTCACTGTGTCCTCACATGGTGACAGACGACGTCCTCTTTTGTAAGGGCACTGCCACCCATCAGGGCTCCACCCTCAAGACCCAATCACCTCCCAATACCACTGCTTTGAGGGTGAGGATTTCAACAGGTGAATTTGAGAGGGACACAAACATTTGGTCCGTATCACACACTTTGGTGACAAATCCATAACAAAATGCACAGAAGTGGTTACCATGAGAGTTGGGAAGGGTGAGGGGCAATCATCAGGATGGGGCAGATGCAGGGACTCTTGGGGTGACCGGCAAAGTTCTGTGGTAACAAAGGTGTTTGCCTTACACAAAATCACAAAGCTACCCATTTGTTTGGTATTGCTTTCTGTATCTCTATTTTCTTATGCAATAAAAAAAGATGAAAACAAACTTTAAAAAATTCCCACAGTATCAGCTTTTTAAAAAATTTTTAAATTTTGAAGATGTGGGGTACAATCCAGGGTTAGATATACAAATGTTCATTATTCAGGTACCCTTGTCGAGGAGGTGTGCCCTCTCTCCCCTGGTAGTTCCCCACTACTGCCAATCCCTTTCTTATAGTATTATGATAATTGTTCAAGGTCTGCTTATGAGTGAGAACATGTGGTACTCAATTCTTTGTTTTAGTGATAGATCATTCAGTATTATAGAATCTAAGTCCATCCAAATTGCTGCCAAGTTCATAATTTTGTCTTTCTTTATGACTGCATAATATTCCATCGTGTATTTGTACCATATCTTTCAAATGCAGTCCTCTTTCAATGAACAGCATGGTTAGTTCCAAGGAATTAAAACGTGCCGAAAAGAAAAAAACAAACAGCCCCATTACAAAGTGGGTAAAAGATAGGAATAGATACTTCTCAAAAAAAGACACAGGGGCAACCAACAGATACATGAAAAAATGCTCAGCCTCACTAGTCATCAAAGAAATGCAAAGTAAAACCACAGTGAGATTCCACCCAATGCCAGTCACGGGTGACCATCATCAAAAAACAGCAGATGCTGGAGAGGATGTGGGGAAAAGGGAACACTTCTACACTGTTGGTGAGAGTTTAGTACGACCTCTGTGGAAAACAGTTTGGTGATTCCTAAAAGATCTAAAAATCGACCTTCCATATGATCCCGCCATACCCCTACTGGGAATATACCTGGAGGAACTCAAATCAGATACCTGCTCAAGCATGTTTATTGCAGCGTTATTTACACGGTATAGGTTTTAAAGGCCATCCAGGGTACTCCAAGCTCTATCTAGACAGAAGCCAAGATAAGGCTGCTAGCTACAGAATCCTTGGCCTACCAAGTAGAGGGTAAGCAGTTGATTCTGTGGCTGTCCGACCTCCACAGCTAGGACCACTTAGTCCCGGCTCCCCAGAGAAATGAAGCAGCTTTAGGTCGACAGCTCGGCAGTCTGGGCTGCTGGTCCCACCCTCACCACGGTACCAGAAGTGACATGGGCTCCTGCCGAATTCCGTGTGAACACGTCCTTCTTCCACCCCAGTTCTCAGACTGGACACTGATTTCCTGTTGCTGAGACTCCGGGATCCCAGGCCCTATGACACAAGGTCATGCCTCGCTATCTACCAATTGCCAAGGAATCTCCAAGGTTCCACTTGGAACCCTAGCCCCCTGAGAGCTGGACCTCTCTGATGCGGTCATCTGCCTGGCTAGATCTCTGGCCACTTGCCTCTGGAGCCCCTCCCCTGGGACCACCACCAACCATCTGCCTTCTGAGGGCACCCATCTGGCGTCTGAAGCTGGGATCCCATCAGCTAGGACATTCAGACGCTGTCCTCTCTTGGACACCTTGATGGTCTGGCTCCCACCAAGGGCAGTCCTGCTGCGGACCAGGCCTTCCTCTGTCGTAAGGAAGAAATCCATTTATTAGGCGAGTCCATTCCTCCGGCTGCACCGCAGTTCTTTTTCTTTGACAGCATGCCACCCAAGCCAGCCTTTTCTGTTTTTTCCACATGGCTCAGAAATCTCCAGATCTGGGAATGCCCTCAGTCAGATCCTCCTTTTCTTTTCACTTTTTTTTGAGTCAGAGTCTCACTCTGTCACTCAGGCTGGAGTGCAGTAGCACGCTCACAGCCGCCCCAGTGTCCACCCGCTGAGCTCCGGGCATCCTTCCGCCTCAGCCTTCCAAGTAGCTGGAACTACAGATGTGTGCTACCACACCCGGCTAATTTTTTGATTTGTTTGTAGAGAGGGAGTCACGCAAGTTGCCTGAGCTGGTCTCGAACCCGCGGACTTAGGCAATCCTCGTCTCGGCCTCCCAGATTGCTGGGATTACAGGCTTGAGCCCCCTCACCCAGCCTAAATATTATTATTATTATTATTTGAGTTGGATTCTCACGCCATCGCCCAGGCTGGAGTGCCGTGGCACCCTCATGGCCACCCCAGCGTCGACCAGCTGGGCTCTGACGACCCTTCCGCCTCAGCCTTCCAAACTGTAGGCACGCGCTACTACACCCAGCTAATTTTTTGATATACTGTAGAGATGAGATCTCACCAAGTTGCCCAGGCTGTTCTCAAACCAGTGGGCTCAGGCAATCCTTTCACCTTGGCCTCTCAAAGTGCTGGGATTACAGGCTTGAGCCACTGTGCCCAGCTGGATCATCCTTTTTAATCACCTCATGGCTTCGGTTCAGAAACTGAGAATCAGAGAGGTGATGGCCTGTTTGGCAGGTCTCATATCCATCAGTGATAAAGCCTATGCCAGAACACTGGCATCTCTGACAACAACCTTCCCATTTTCCCTCCACCCATCCATCCTGGGCCGAACTGGCGGAGGGGCGGGGGTTGCTAGAGGGGTTGAGGTTATCTTGGTGTGGTAGGTTGATAAAGGAGGTACACACAACTCTTCCCTGACACCATAAAGATTTATGGGAGGACAATACATAAGCAATCGCCATGCAGCATGTTAAACAGCACTGTGAAGAAAGGACACGGTGCTACTGACACACATGTCAAAAGCCGTAAGGTCTGCATGCCCATATGTGCAGCCATTCCCCTTCTGTGAATTCTTCTAGGAAACCCATCATGGATGCATGAAAAGATTCAGCTACAAGCATGCTCAACACAGCGCAGCATTTATGGTCAGGAAATGCTGGAAGCAACCCAGATGTCAAACAATACTGGATTGGTTAAACACATCGTGGTATATCTATTCAATGAAAACCATGTTATGATTAAAACAATATAGTAAAAGAACATTTAATGGTATGAGAAGACATTCATGAAATACTGATTAGTGCAAATGCATGCTACAAAGCAGAATGTGTGTGTGTGTATAAAATGATTCTATTATTTAAGGTATTTATTCCCATAAAGAAAGGAGTAGAAGTATATGTAACAAAATGTTTTTAAAATGTGGCTAGTAAAGGTATACTTTATTTTATTCTTTTTGCTTGTCTGTGTTTTCTACAATAAATATATATTAATTGTATGCTCAAAATTTAAAACAGAATTCCATTCTTCCAGAAAGCTCCTTGAAAACTCATCTGATTCTCTCACTTATTCATTCTTGCAGCATGCCCTCACATTTGTGTGTTTAGGATGTACACTACAGACGGATTTTGCAAACGTGGATCCCACCAACTTAGAGATAAAATCTAAAGCAAACATGTTATAACTAACATCTTAAGAAGAACTTCAGTGGCTAACTTCTCTGCATACTAGAAGATAGGTTTTCCTAAGTGCAAGAAAATCTTCATTCAGGGCTTAGACTTAAAAAACACACAAGAAATGTAACCTCTAGTGCTAACGAAAGACTCGCAAAACAAAATAAAGTGCCGTTTCATGCTTATCATATTAGGAAACATTAAGAACAGTGAGTAAGCTGGGACTGGCAAGTTTGTAAGGAGGCATACTGCAGTGCACTGTACTGAATGATATGCACTTTTATTTATTTTTATTTTTAATTTATTTTTTGTAGAGACAGGGGCTTGCTACATTGCCCACGCTGGACTTGAACTTCTGGCCTCAAGCAATTCTCCCATCTCAGCCTCTCAAAGTGCTGGGATGCCACCCAGCCCAGCCCAACATACACTTTTAAAAGTTAACCCGTTGGAAAAAATATATATGTTTTAGCTCTCTTCACATCACTGCTTCCCTTTCAGAACAAGGTCATCTGGAACTTTATTTAAAGTTCTTTGCTTCATCTTTTTTTTCTTCATATTTTTTGAAACGTAAAGTTTCCTACATGATACAAGACATGGAAAAGTAGCTGCTTATTTATTTATGTTTATGACCGTCCTGTGTGGGAGTCACAGGAATTTTTCCAAATGAAACCCTGTCCTCTGCTGGGCACGTTAGGACTTGGAAGGGTGGGCAGCGGGCAGGTGCAGGGACAGAGACGGTCAGTCCCTGTTCTCGTCCTCCCTCCATCTGCAGCCCAGGCTGTGTTCTCTTCTCCTTCCACTAAGCACGCATGGGTGCCTTACGGAAATGGCCTGGCTAGAAAAGGGTGCAGAGGCCACCCAGAATATGCATCTGGTCACAGAGACGTCATCTCTCCTGCTCAGCGGTGGGCTGACTGCTGACACAGACACACAGGACCCCGCGTCTAACACAGGACTCACAGACCTGAGGGGCGAGCACCTGCAAGAAGACTCACGTGCCCCTGCCCCCTGGGGCCCTTCCTCCCGACGCTCCACTGAAGGGCCTGGCGGTGACCAATACCAGATCCGTTTATTTCATTTATTTATATTTTGGTGAGTGCACTCAATGGCAAGCTAGCTGCTGTCAAGTGGCTTTTCATTAGCAAGACTGCAAGAAGCACCTCTCCCAGGAAATTGGCTGATGCAGAATGCGATTCTGCTGAGAAGGTTCCGCAGTTTATCAACTACCTTGAGCGCTGCTTTTCCTCAGGAGTCTTGGTCTCACTGTGAGAGTGTGTGTGGGTGCACGCGCATGTCTGTGGCTGGCCGACAGTTACAGAAAAATGCAGAGGAAGAAGCTGGAACGATCTCTCCTGCTCTTCCTCCACCCAGAGGTGGTAACGGACAAAACGACTTCGACTGCAGTGGCACATCCCAGAGACAGTTCAGAGATATACCCCAAAGTTAGTTAAGGGACACACCCTAGAGATAGTTCAGAGACACACCCCAGAGAAAGTTGAGAGACAGTTCAAAGACATACCCCAGAGACAGTTCAGAGACATACCCCAGAGATAGTTCAGACACATCCCAGAGAAAGTTCAGAGATACACCCCCAAAGACAGTTGAGACACACCCCAGAGATAGTTCTGAGACATACCCCAGAGACAGTTCAGAGTATACCCCAAAGACAGTTAAGAGACACGCCTCAAAGAAAGTTGAGAGACAGTTCATAGACATACCCCAGAGATAGTTCAGAGACACACCCTAGATAATTCAGAGACACATCCCAGAGAAAGTTCAGAGACACACCCCCAAAGACAGTTGAGACACACCCCAGAGATAGTTCTGAGATACACCCCAGAGACAGTTCAGAGTATACCCCAAAGACAGTTAAGAGACACGCCTCAAAGAAAGTTGAGAGACAGTTCATAGACACACCCCAGAGATAGTTCAGAGACACACCCTAGAGATAGTTGAGACACACCCCCAAAGACAGTTAAGAGTATACCCCAAAGACAGTTCAGAAACACACTCAGAGACACGCCTCCCAAAACGTTGAGAGACAGTTCATAGACATACCCCAAAGATAGATAGTTCAAAGACGCACCCCAGAGACACTTCAGAGCAACCTCAGAGATAATTCAGAGACACACCCAGAGACAGTTCAGAGACATGCCTCAAGATAGTTCAGACACTTTAGAGCCACACCCCAGAGATAGTTCAGAGAAACACCCAGAGACACTTCAGAGCACACCTCTGAAATAGTTCAGAGACACATCCCAGAGACAGTTCAGAGTATACCCCAAAGACAGTTAAGAGACACACCCCGGAGATAGTTCAGAGACATACCCTCAAAGACAGTTAAGAGACACACCCCAGAGAAAGTTCAGAGACACACCCCCAAAGAGAGTTAAGAGACACACCCCAGAGACAGTCCATAGACATACACACCCCAAAGACAGTTAAGAGATACACCCCAGAGATAGTTCAAAGACACACCCCAGAGATACTTCAGGACAACCTCAGAGATAATTCAGACACACCCCAGAGAAAGTTCAGAGATATACCACAAAGACAGTTCAGAGACATACCTCAAGATAGTTCAGAGACACTTCAGAGCCACACCCCAGAGACAGCTCAGAGCCACACCCCAGAGACAGCTCAGAGCCACACCCCAGAGACAGCTCCGATGGGCAAAGCAGAGGAAGCCCCGTGGCTCCTAAGCTGAGCAGCGAGGATACTCTGATGTTCCACAAGGCAGAGCCAGTTTTTCAAAAGAAAGGAAAAGACAGTCTAAGGCCTCCTCTCCCCCCGGTTGTTGATGACTCTCCAAAACACTGGCTCTGGCGCGCTTTCTGATCCCTGGAGTTTGATGCACGTTTGATTCACAGACGGCAGCGTGTCTGCACCAGATGGCCTCGAGTTAATGAACACAAACTCATCACTTTTGCTCACCAGGGAAATGTGCAGCTCAATCTGATTTGTACGCTACAACTAAAAATATTTGAGTATTTTTAGGGAGCATTTTACGGAGACAAAATGGCACTTCAGGAAAGCGTTAAAAGAACAGAGACTAACCAGCAAATTGCAGCTGCAATCTTCCACACGTTGATAAGCCAGCTCTCAGATCATTCCCTCCCCAACGCTGAAGTCACACGCTGAGACACGCAGGAGCGATGGCCGGCCCCGGTCTGCCCTCCCTCCTCCAGGCCCAGCGCCCAGTCCCAGCCCAAACCTGTAGTCCCAAAACACAGCAGGGAACTCACTCCAAACAGTAGATTTTCTCTCTTCCAGACTAGCAAAAACATTTTTGGGGCATACACATACACCGTCTTATTATTATTGTTGTTGTCGTTGTTGTTATTTTGAGTCAGGGTCTCTGTTGCCCAGGCTAAAATGCAGGGGCACAATCACAGCTCACCATAGCCTCAACCTCCTGGGCTCAGGTGGTCCTCCCAGCTGCAGTAGCTGACACCCCTGGTGACTTTTTTGTGTAGAGATGAGATCTCACTAGATTGCCCAGGCTGGTCTTGGGTTCCTGGGCTCAAGCAATCTTCCTGCCTTGGCCTTCCAAAGCACCGGGATTACAGGCATGAGCCAACACGCGCAGCCTTACATATGATTTCAGTGTCTTCTTACCTGTATGTTTTTATATATGACAACAAACTTAGGATTCAGGAAAAATTCGCTTCAAGAGCTGAACTCTGCACAGTCTCCATCTTGTCCAATATGGCGGGACTGGATTCACAGAGCGTTCTCCAGGCCATCAGCGCCAGCGCACAGAGCACTGGGCACCCAAGGATGAGTCAGGAAAGAGGAGGCTGTGTTGCCCAGTGCACTCGTCACTCTCCAAACCTTCAAACTCCCACATTTGTTTTAATTAGAAATCTCAGCTCTTCGGCTCATGAACATGAAAGTCAAAGCTCTGTAGACAGCTCAGTTCCCAGCCCCATCAACAATCACACAATCGGGTTCTTCTCTCATTAAATGTGACTGTTGGACAGCAAGGTCCAGAGAAGTTCCTCGCCGCCTGGAAACCTGGGCCTCTCCTGGGAGCTTATTAGGAGGAAAACTGACCCGGGCCCCATCCCAGACCCGCTGAATCCGAATCTGCATTTTAACAAGATCCCCAGGTGACTCGCGTGTACGTGAAAGTTCAGGAAGTATTGTCTCCTGGTCACCTTACTGTGTGTAACAATCTTTGAATCCAGACCTGTAAGCGTCCTCACAGGTTGCCCTGTCTAAATGGGGAAGTAGCTTGATCATCCTGCACCCTTAGATGTTTCATAAGCACCAAATTTTCACAGAAGCTTTTCGCTTTTTTATAGAGATCATCCATACAAATAAAGGTCGCGTTTAGAAGAACAGCACATCACCGTTCACCACGTGATGTTCTTTGGTAAAGACAAGCATGAGGGAGGGAAGGTGTTCTGGTTTTCACCTGAGCAGAAGAGCATGGGGACAGGGTGTCACTACAGAGGAATGTGCCTTTGCTGGGATGTCTTCTGACTCACAGCCTTCTGCTCAGGCAGCTTAAATGAGGTTGTCTTTCCCCTCAGTTCTGGAACAGCTGCAGAGAATTTGCAGGAAGTAAGAGTTTTGGGTGGTGGTTTAAAAGCTTCCTCACCTTAAGAAATGCCACTGGCAGGCAGGGCAGTGAGCAGGCCTCTGGCTACCCTGGAATTATCACTTAACCCTCCCCTGCCAGGCCCAGGTAGCAAACGATTAAGAGCCTAAAGCAACTCTTGAGCTAGAAGAAGGAAGGCTCGCTACTGTGGAGGTGGAGGCCAGAGGCCTCAGTGGGTGAGTCAGCTGGGGGCTTGGTTCGCTCGGGAGCTGCCGGCCTTGGCAGTAAGCCACTGTGCCCGGGCCAGAGACACAAAGTCAACTAGGCTATAAGACCACTCAGCCCGAAGGCCAACAAATCTGACCCTGCAAATTTGAGAGCTCTTTTGGGTTCCAGTTCAAGCTTCATGGCTACTAATTAGTGAGTTCTAATTCGGTGAAACAATTGTGGTGGTTCTGAACTCACTCAACTCTGAAATTCACTTTAACGGTAGATACAAAAGATGTCAGAGTAAGAAGGACTTTATATGATCTCCCATTCACAGGAGTCAGATCCAAATGCCTTTGGAAGCCAGCAAAGACAGCACACGTGTTGAGAGAGAAGGATCCAGAACTGCAGTGTCCAACGCTGTACCCATTGGCCACAAGTGGCTGTTGAAGACTGGAAATGTGGCTCGTAGAAGTTGAGAAATCCAAAGTTTCTTACAGACACAGTAATGGTCTATGGGAAGAGACTAGCACTAACTCCAAAGTAAACACCTTTTTGAAAGACATTAAAATTCAAACTTTAAAACAAGAAGACTGCAGACTACATCCTACTGGTCACTGGTTTGTGGCTACTGATTTCACACGGAAAGGGGAAGTGCCCCACAGGGCCCACCTAGAGAATGGAAAGTCTGACATACACACCAAGGTCTCCTGACTCCAGAGAGCCCAGCGCTTCTCCTTACCGAGGCGTGTACAGCAAAGCCCAAAGTTTCAATGGCAGCTGGAAGGAAACCTGTGACTTCCTGCGGTGTCTTCCCTCTGGAATGTGTGTCTGTGACATGAGGGGGTGACATCGAAGGCCCTAGATCCCTTTGGGCTCTCACATTCTAGTGGCCGTGCGCCTCACAGAGAGAACTCAGGAGTGACCTGTCTCAGAGAGGAAGGACAGCGGGGATGGGGCCACTAAAGCAGCAACAGCGGGGCATGGCCGTTCTCTCAGAACTAAATTGTTAGAGCCCCAGCCCTGGATTCGTCCCATCTCATTAACTATTCTTTTTTTTTTTTGAGTCGGAGTCTCACTCGGTCGCCCAGACTGGAGTGCAGGGGCCGCTCCCCGGCCACCGCAGCCTCGACCCGCCGGGCTCCGGCGAGCCTTCCGCCTCCGCCTTCCGCGTAGCTGGAACGACAGCCAAGCTGCCCACGCGGGTCCCAAACCTGCGGGCTCAGGCAGTCCACTCATCTCAGCCTCCCAAAGCGCAGGACCACAGGTTGAGCCACCGAGCCCGGCTCTCATGAACTCTTCTTGCTTTCCAATCCGTGTCAAGGCCTGCGCTAGGCCTAGGACGGAGGCAGCGGTCACCGCAGCAACCCAGACAGGGTCCGCTCCGCCTTCGAGGCCTTAGCAGGAGGGGAAAGAGACCCCTGCTCGAGGCATGTGACCAGGTCATGGCTGCACGTGACTAAATGTGCAGGGCGCCGCGGAGTAGCGGAGGAGAAAGCAACGGCAAAGGGAGGCGGCACGGCCACATAGAAGTGTCAGGGTTTTAATTAAATCCTGAAGAATGAATAACAAGGAAGAGATCTTCCAGGCAAAGGGAACAGTCCGTATAAAAGCCCAGGACAACGAAGCCACCAAGCATGGGGACCAGCCGAGCTGGAGACGCAGGAGACCCACCGCCCATCAGAAGCACATGTCGGTATTCAAACCCATCTGAAAGGGCTGCTCTGCAACTCCTGATGGCCGAGGCGAGTCCGCGGGCCATGGTCATGTTGATGAGGCCCAAAGCAATTTCTAAATATAAACCACGATTTAGACAACAAATGTATGCTGTCTTATTTGTAATTGTTTTCGTTTATGATTATCGTGTAATCTGCATGATCTAATCATGTTTTGAACGGGTAGATGTATTGTATATGATTGTTCAGGTTGTGTCGGCGTTGTTTTTATTCCATTCTCCTAATGTGGAATTGTACATGGCACTGGCGTTCTTTGGATGTTTCCTTTTCATCATATGCAGAAACCCAAGAGCTGAAATACCAAGCCGGCAGGCTTCGTCAGGCAGTGTGAGCAACCGGGTGGCCATTATCTTCCTTCCCGCCATGCTGATCTCTGAGCTGGTTTTGCACGCCCATGTGTCTCGTCCTCAGCCTTCTCCCCCCAAGCCCTCGCAGATCCCAGCTATCTGTTGGTCTCCGATTCTGCCAACCAACCCCTCTTTCCAACAGGACACGTGACTTCAGAATTTTAGTGAGGAAGGAAATAAATATTTCAGATGCCTTGAACTTCTACAGAAGAGAAGCCAATAATCCTGAATATAAGTTGAGAAATAGGCATTTGGACATGCTTCTGGTACAGGCCTCAAAACAAGAACTCTCTTGGGGAAAAAAGGCCCTAGCACACATTCAAATACAAAGCGATTTGCTGGAACTACAAAAGGAAGAGCTAAGTAAACGCTGGCGGTTCAGACACATACTTATTCTGCTACTCTATCTATACGAGCTCGTGACTTACACATGAACTCTCAACTGCAGCTTTGAATTCATCAATGTCAAATTCATCCAAGGACAAACCCATCTTAAGTGAGGGGTATTCTAGATGCACAGATCAGCTGCATCACATTCACTCATTCAACAAGTATTTATCGTGCGCCTGTTCTACAAAGCGCAAAGACCAGTAAGGGCTGATGTTTCAACGAGTTTCGTTTGGTAAGAGGGGTTAGATGTCTTCACTGATAATTTCAGTACAGGGCAGTAGATACAACTGCCATTCCAGTGAGACGAGGGAATGTCCAGCCATTCATTTAGGCCGGGGAGGTGGTACAGGCCACAGCAGCGAGGAGGCAAGGGAGAGGCGTGTCCTAGACATAATAATTAGGACATTTTGGTTGAAAAGTCAGGTACATATCAAGGAGTA
Organism: Carlito syrichta; assembly: GCF_000164805.1. NCBI lineage: Eukaryota > Metazoa > Chordata > Mammalia > Primates > Tarsiidae > Carlito > Carlito syrichta. The sequence goes on from NW_007253916.1 coordinate 320,555, forward strand.
GTGAGCACTGGGAACACGACCATTTAACATCATACTGTTCAGAGCTCTGAACACCAGGCTAAGATGTATAAAGCCACAGAAGGGTTTTTTTTTTTTTTAACAAGAGAGAAGCATAAGCAAAGTGGAACTCTGGGATAGTGTAGTGTGGAGGGTGGATTCGAGAGGGTGAGACTGGAACTCAGTGAACGGGCAAGAAGCTGAGAGTAGGGCCCAAGTCAGAGCAAGTTTGGAATGGAAAGACATGGAAGAGAAAAAGATGGGGAGACCCATTGGTGATTAAGTAGCTATAGGGGACAAGGGAGAGAGCGTGTTTGGGAGAATGGGACTTTAAAAATGGGAACATCACAAGGAGGACTGACTTGGGGGAAAGATCAAAAGTTGGGTTTTAAGCATGTTAATTTCGAGATGCAAGTGCTCTATCCAGTTGCAAATATCCGTGAGAAAGTGGGAAATGCAGACCAGAAGGTAGACAGTGGGAGATCTATCAGGCTGTACTTAGTCTTCAATCATTTGTTTAATAAGCACTTACTATAAACGGGCTGGGGGCCGGACACCCTGCTGGGGACTGGAGATACAGGGATGAACAAGACATGGTTCCTGCCCTTAAGGAATTTTTGGACTGAAAGGGAAAATACATCAGTAACAACTAAAATGAAGAGGGACACGTGCTAGAGTCAGAGTGCAGGTGCTGTGAAAACACACTGGAGGGGGCTTTGACCAGAACCACGGAGGGAGTTGTGAAGACAGAGAGGCAAGGGACAGCGGATATGCTCCTTCAGTTGGGGGGCGGGTGAGAGGCTGAATATACAAGTAGACAACAGCCTGACGGTATATAAAAACAGAACTCTGAACAACAGTCTACAGGACCAGCCCAGGGAGCCAACCTAGTATCTATAGTAACCATAACCCAGGAAGCGAAACAATAACCCCCGTAACAATCAGCCCCAAGGAACTTGATTAATAACTAACAGCCTCCCTAATTTTCTTCCTGGCTTCTAATGTAAAGCTAACGGAAGAAAGCCAAATATACATCCTTAACCAATCACATAGGATGCCCTGATTCTTGTTAGCCCACCTGCAACTTCCGCAAGCCAGCAGCCTCCCATCATGGCTTACTGGAAGCCTCCCCATTTCTCCCACTTCCCTCTCTGCCTTTGAGTTTGTAACAAGTGCACATGCTTGTGGCCTTGCTGGAGCAAGCTCTGAATCAAGAGCCTTTGCGTCTTTCCATTTGGTGGTCTTTGTTTATTTCCAGCATGCGATTCATGGACGCTGGAGTGCAGTGGATGCATGGCAGGGTGGAGGGTTGGCAAAACTGGGGAGGAAGCACGGGCTTATGAGAGTCGGGATCCCACAGCCCTATTAGGGATGACCTTATAAGCCATGAGAAAGCGTTTGAAGTTTATGCCAAGTGCAAAAGCAAACACAGGGGTGAGAGCTGATTCTGAACCTGTAGTTCCATCTTTTCAGGACTTGTTTTCAGAGAATCAACAACAAATGGATGAGACAAGACTACATTTGCTGAAGACAGGACTCCAGTCACTTAGTCTTTGCCCATCATGTAAGAGGGAAGGGGTCCAGGGATGTCCCAGGATGCTTAGGGAGCTTTGCAAATTTGGACACCGACCCAGAGGTCACATTTGAGTGCCATAACACACATGTAGACACAAACACAACCCAATGAACCAAGCAAATAAACAAAAACACTAGGAAGGTAGAAGAGAACAGCTGAATTATGACCCTGTATCAGGGCAGGTTGCCAAATTGTTAGAGTCAATAAAAACTTGAGTTAGTGAAAATGCCTTCATTTTGAAGAGAGGCTGCAACCAAACAGCAGCTCTGACATTTTGGCCCTCTCCTGTTGTGTTCCATTTCATGCAAACACACCTTGATTCGCCAAATTTTTTTAGACTTGAACTTAAAACACCAGGAAAGAAACAAATCCCCAAATAAGGCACTAATTATTTTAATAGGTATGTTTATAATATCACCAAGTTTTTGGAAAATAGATTTACCAGAATACTTCATAGACATTTATAACAACATATTACATTAGTGTAGTTCTTTACCACTCTCAAGATACTTCCAATCGTATTTAATTTCCATGGGGTGTGTGTGTGTGTGTGTGTGTGTGTGTGTGTTTGGGTATTGGGGCCACGTCGATGGGTGAGCCCTTGAGTCGCTTGGTCCAAGACTTTTATTCATGAGAAAAATGAAGCCCGTGATCACACACTTACTAGAAACGGATCTGACATAGAAAACATCTCCACTCCCAGGCTGGTCCACCATGCATGCCTAGTAACCTAATTCCAGGAAACTGACAAGAAAACTGAGGCTGATGTGGGGAGACTGCTACACTAATAGTCTCAACAAATCATGCCTGCTGGAGTCCACAATGGGAGGGGCAGTCCTCCCCCACAGTCATTTTGGGCTTGAGCACATGACTTGCTTTAGCCAAGGAACATCAGCAAACGAAGCAGAGGCTCGATGAGCACCTGAAGTCAGGGCTCAGCTTGTTGCCACACTCTCGAGAGCCAGCCCAACCTGGGCTAACCTCCCTGAAGAGCAAAGACCACACGGCGAGAGAGAGATCCAGACAGCCTAGGTGTCCCAGCTGAGCCCAGCTTCCCAGTGACCCGTCAACGGCACGTAGTCATAAGAATGAGCCCGGGCAAAATCAGAACAATCCAACCATCCTGCAGATTCATGAGAAATAACTGTTTTTGTTTTGGGGCAGCTTGTTATACCCTGACAGACGGATATACTAAGGAAAAAGAAGTATGTCCAAGGCAGGCATTCACAGGCCCAAGAGTGGACCTGAGGTCTTGTTCACCGCCTCACACAGTCATGAAGAATGCATTGGTGAGCTGAGCTATCCCAGACGTGCAAACCGGAGGTTGAGTCCTGGACTCACTCAGACTCACAGCAGTTAGCTTACCCAGCTCCCTGAGACAACATACTCTCCTCAGGACCAATGGATGTGGCTGGCTTTGGATGCCTGAGAGTGGAGGAAACCCACCACCACTTTGTAGACCACCATTAGAGGTGGATGTCTGCTGAGAGATCATTGTGTAGAAAAGACCAGAGCTTGATCTCACAGCTGTTAGTACAAGGGACAGTATGAGAACCCAGGTCTTCTCACCCCAAAGCCAGTATCTCTTGGGGGACAGATGCCACCTCCTTAGCAAGCGGGAGAAGATCCAGTCCTGTGGCTTACAGATAATGATCACATGTCAGTTCTAGGCAAGATGCTGCTAGTCGGTACTACAGAATGTTCTATCTTCAAAGTGATATTTGGTTATATAAGAGCCACAAGTGGCATCTCCCAGAGAGACGCCCAGCAAGACTGAGGATGATCCATTTATTCATTCATTATTGATTCTCACATAGGACTGGACAAGCAGAGCCCAGAGAGTGCAGATTGTTTCATTTGGGTGGATGCATAAAACTATAGCTATTTATAGGACATATTTTAAAAATCACTGTCTTTCATTTTTATTTGTTTGTGTGCTTGTGAAGACTTCAGATTCGCACATATCGTTTGAACAATATTAAAATTTTTTTTAGCAGCCATCTGCCAACCTGCATGTGAGGGTCACTAGGGAGCCCCCAATGAACAAAATGCTGCATTTACATTTGTCAAAACGAACTGGGTCACCTGCCATCACTGGCTCTCCCCTGGACTGACTCGTAGACTATTAAAGAGGGCTTTGGAAAGGCAGTTTGCAAATGGATGGCGCTGCAGAAGCAGACATTCCACTTGGGGGGAAAAAGAAAGAAAAAGGAAAACATACGCGAGAAACACATTTTAATCATCATAAATCATGCTTCAGTTTATTCAACTGTAATAATACTATTCGCTGGCTCATTATGAGGCTTCGTGCCACCTTGAAAACACTGATCACTCCTGCATGACATACAGCATGGATTGTTGGGTCTGACATGTAAACTAATTAGATCTGCTTTTAGCTCTGCCTGCAGCCTGTTGGAAAGGCAGATAGAGGTGCCGTTCTTGCCACGAAGCCTGGAATCCCTGCACTCCGCAGCGTTGCTGAGCAAGCCCGAGGTTGTTGGAAAAAGGAACAATTGAGACCACGAGAGGCGGGAACACTGGTGGTAATTTCTAGTAGCAGTGACTGCTCCTATATTAAAAATGTATTCCTCCAAGAGTTAGCTGTGAAGCTAAAAGAGGAAAGTGTGTGTGTGTGTGTGTGTGTGTGTGTGTGTGTGTAATGCTTATGCAAGACTCCAGTCCCTTTCCATACATTATCCATTATCTCATTTATCTTTCCCTGCAAGGCTCTAAGGCAGATATTTTTTATTATCCACATTTTGTATATGAGAAAGTTGAGACCAGAGAAGTTAAGACACTTGCCCAAGGTCACACAGCAGCAGAGCTGGGACTGGAACCAAGCTGTCTTCACCTGAGCCTGTGTCTGAAGCCACCAGACTGAGATGTTGACGCAAGCCCCGCGGGCAGAAGCTCTAGGTTACGAACTCAGCTCAGCACACAGGCTGGGAGCGCGGTAGCACTGCTTGGCCTCCCTGGCGCTCAGTTTCCTCGTCCGTACAATCAGGGACTGACTGGCCTCTGAGGCCTTCCCTTATCCAGCTGTATCAGCCAGTGACTCAATGACCTCAGCTCTGGCATCTGTGATTCTCTATGGGGCAGACTGGGGATCTTTGGAGCCCCCGAGATCGTTTTCAGGATCCACACTCCACTCTCATCATAATACTAAGATATATTTCCTTTTTCGCCTTATTCTTCCGGGAGTGCACGTGAGGTTTTCTGGGAGCCACGTGAGATGCGATGACGTCATCAATCTGATGGCTGATGGGGATTCGTGTGTGCTTGGGTTTCTGAAATTTCTCCGTGTCAATTTCTAGTAGGGTAAATATCAGACAAAAGTGTGTTGGGGTGCTCGACCATTTTTTTAGTGTTAAGAAGTCCTGAGGTCAGAAAGCCTGAGAACAGCTGCAAGACTGATGGAAACAAAAGAGCCAAAAATCTCAAACGCTGGAGAACAGAGCTGAAGAACAAAAAGTACTGCTCTGCACAGCTGGCTGCTAACCAGACGTTTTTAACTCCTTGAATTTAGCAGACCAGCGGACACACACACAGAGCCTAGGAGGTGACAGGGAGACAGGCTTCTAGACGAGGACCTCAATTCTCGTGGTTACCCAAAGCCCTTCACTTCCAAGCAGTCAAGAGGTGGGGTCGAGAGCGGTCAAGAGGCGGGGCTTATGTCAGGGGAGGGCGTGCCCTGGAGGAAAGCGGAGTTAGAAACATGCCTTGGTTCGTATTGTCCTGACCCATGCCTTTCTCACCAGTGGCCGAGTGTTGAACTTCGAATTCCTCAGGCAAGTCATGTGCCTTTTCGTGCCAGTTGCTGACAGAATTGTGCCTCAGTATAAACGGAATATAATGTGTCAGAATGGAAAGAGCTGGAGAGGAGGGAAGACAACTGATGCTGCAAATCAGGGGCTTGGTACTTGTTATCATACTTATACTACCCAATAATCCTCCGAGGTATGTATGATTAGATCCATCTTACAGACTAGGAAACTGAGGCTGAGAGGTTACATTACTTATCCGGGCTCGGACAGATAACTAAATTGGTCTGACGTCCAAGTGTAAGTACTAGCCTACCACGCTGAGGTACCCAAAACTAACTCTGCATCAAAACCATTTAGGGAGTTTTAAAATTTTCGCATTTCCTTAAGTCACCCCTAAAGATCCCAGTGCAGTCGATCTGAGTGCGCCCTACAGATGGCTGACCTCTAGTTGCCTCTGAATTAAGGATACGATGAGCTGGAAATCTCGTGTCTCATCTGGAGACTGTTTCCACCAAGACATGTTGGCTTTCTCATCAGGGTCATTTTTTTATTCCTCAAAGAAATAGTAATTTTGCTATCTCGTGAGAATTGCTGTTTAGGTGAAGACAAGCAGAGTCCAAGCGAGGAGAGAAGTGGATGCAAATACCTTTCCAAGCTCCAGTGCCACTGTGGGTTTTGATCTTGCATGTGGGGTTTTTCCATGTCTACTTTCTACACATTACTTCATTTATTTTTAATACGCAGGTACTTGGTAAATACTTTTTGAATTCAACTGAAACAGGCCATCCTCATAACTCTGTCAAGTGGGTGTAATAATTTCCAATTTGATGGCTCACATGTTTGCCACAGGAAATGGAATTGGGATATAAGTTCTTTTGGATGATCAAAATCTCGCTCAACAAGCTGGTGGTCTTGGCCCACCTGGGGTAGACCCGGGAGAACTGAAAATTGCACAGAGCTCTGCTAGGTTACGGGCAGCTGTGCTTCCTTGGTCTCTGGTGGCCACATATACCCTTTCTGTCTCTTCCCCGAGCTGTGACAGCACTATAGGCCACGTATAGTCTCACACCACACAGCACAGGTAATGGCAGTGTTGATCACTCTATAATCATAGGCGCACACGAGCCAGCCAGCGTGGCTGCCCTTGGGATCCTTCTGGATTTAAAGGAGAAGGGAAGCAGAACCCTGAGTGAGCAAGGACCTGAGAAGAGCACAGCCAGGCAGGCCCCAAGAGTGTTGTCGTGTCTCCCCCTCCCCGTGTTCCCTCTCTCAAGATGTCAGACAACCTGCATTGATGACCCCATTGTTTTGCTGGAAAAACACACACAAAAAAACCTGATGGTAAATAAACATGTAGCACTGAATTCATGTTACTTGTGTTGTACAGGTTGACTTCTACATAGATCCAATCAAAAGTGGCCTATAATATAGGACCTGCATCGTGAGTTATGGCAATTCATGATACAAACTCGACTCTAATGTCAAGAGTGAGCTGCCTTCCGGAAAAAAGTTATTCCGCCAGGAAGGTTACAGAAAAGGCTCTGTCATCATGCTCAAATAAAGAGATGGTAATGGAAGAATTTTAGGCACTGCAGCTCAAACAGCATCCCTTGGTGAGTGCCCATGAGTTATGGTTTTCACCCTGATGCCAATGGGCTGGGAAAAGCAGGGACCAGTGGAGTGATAAGTACATTTTCATCAACTGGCATCCTCAATTCCATCTCTGCAAGCAAGTCATCTGGGTTCATAAGAACAAAGTAATAACCCCCAGTGAATTAAAAAACAGAAAAGAGGCTGGGTGTGGTGGTTCACACCTATTATCCCAGCACTTTGGGTGGCTTAGGCAAGAGGACTGCTTGAGCCCAGGAGTTCTAGACTAGCCTGGGCAATTTGGCGAGACCTCATTTCTACAATAAATTTTTAAAAATTAACTAGGCATGGTGGTGCATGCCTGTAGTCCCAGCTACATGAGCCCAGCAGGTCGAGGCTGCGGTAGCCGTGAGCCCACCACTGCATTCCAGCCTGGGCGAAGTAGTGAGACTCCAACTCGAAAAAGTAAATAAATACATAATCAGAAAAGAACAAAATGTCAGATCTTTCATCAGTTAGAAAATAACAGTTTGGTAAGGACTGGAAGCCTGTCTTTCACCTGCTTCCCAAAACCTGGGCTCTGCTAAAGCCTTACATTTGTAGAGTAGTTTCTAGATGACAATCCTCTGAACACTCGTGACCTCCCTGGAGCCTCACAACAGCCCACGACGTGAGCAAGGATTACTAGCTTGATTCTGCAAATTAGGAAATTATTTTCTAAAAAGTTATATGAGTCACCAAAGCACCACAAAAGTCCATCAGTCAAAAGGTGTTAGAAATGTCCAGTCCGTAGGCAGCACTTCTCAAAGAGTGTCTGTGACTTCTTTTCAATGTTTCCTTTTCTTCCTTTCTTTTTTAAGTGTTTTATTTATCTTTTTGAGTCATAGTCTCATTCTGTGGCCCAGGCTGGAGTGCAGTGGCACAATCATGGCTCACCATAGCCTTGATTTCCCGGACTCAGGCCCATAACTTCCACTTCAGCTTTCCGAGTAGCTGGGACTACAGGAACATGCCACCACTTCTGGCTAATTTTTTGATTTTTAAAAAAATCAAATAGCTATGCTGCTCAGGTTGGTCTCAAATTCCTGGGCTCAAGCAATCCTCCTGCCTCGGCCTCCCAAAATGCTGGAATTACAGGCGTGAACCACCGGGCCTGGCTTCCAGTGTTTTCTCGGTCCTAAAAGATTCAGCTTTCCTTTCTATCCAAACACAATTCTTTTCTAAATGTTTAAGTTATTAAAATTATTTTTGTTGACAAATCATAATTGTATACTTGATGCGGTGCAATGTGATGTTTTGATATATGTATACAATGTGGAATGATTACATCAAACTAATAGACACATCCATCATCTCACATCATTTTTTTATGGTGAGTCATTTTAAATGTCCTTTCTTAGTTATTTTGAAATATACAATGCATTATTGACTAAAGTCTCCCTGCTGTGCAATAGATCTCAAAACCTATTCCTCCTGTCTTTCTGAAACTCTGTGCCCTTTGATCAATAACTCCCCATCACCTCCCCACCCCACCCCCAGCCTCTGGAAACCATCCTTCTACTCTCTGCTTCCACGACTTTAGATTCCACACGTAAGTGAGATCATGTGGTATTCTTCCTTCTGTGCCTGGCCGATTTCGCTTAGCATAAAGCACACACTTGTTCTCAACCACCTTTCGCTTTCTGCTTGTATCTCTTTCCCCAGGCTTACTTTTCTCAGCCCCTTTTTCATACACAATGTGCATACACTGGCTCACATTTTCTTTCTTCCTCCTGCCTAACCCCTCACACGTCCTATTTGCCTTTTTCTCCTGCCTAAGGATTTTTTTCTCTGCTGCCGCTCTTTGATCATCCCTTAGGTTCATTCCTCTTATCTTTTATCAACGCTTCTAACCCCTGCTTTCCTGGGCCACCTAATTTACCTTTCTCTTTCCAAGTCTTATTAGTCTTGCATCAGAAACACCAAACCCTGCTGTCATAACAAAGAACGTGTGCATTTATGAGGACCACTCTACACACTGATTTAGCAGAAAGAAGGGCACCTTGCTGCATACTAATAATGTTTTAATAATATTTTCCTGAAGATGACTACGCCTGGGTGGGCTGAGCAGAGAGTGCAGGAAGCCCCTGCATGGCTGACTAAGGGGTGTCAGTGGGAGAAGGGGGAGAATGAGGCTCAAGGAAAAATCACGAACCAGACAGGATTATCAATGAAGGTCTGACAGTCTTCGATATCACCACCAGAAAAATTAACCAACTTCCAGAGGCAGAAAGGAATCCACTCGGACATCGATCAACATGTGTTGGACTTAATGCTACTATCTGTGGCCTAGTAGCAGACAGTTTTTTTGGATACATCTTAACAGTGATACAGCCTCACAGACCTGCTGGCCAATTAACAGCAGTGGTCCCATTTTGAAAGTGTGCATACATCACAAAGAGTTTGTAAGTGTACCTTTGAACACAGGTGATTTAATTGTGAAAACTGTGCCCGAGCACAGGGTGGATTGGTTGGTCTTGTTCAGGGGAAGGGAGTCTGCACCTGGTTTTCTTGGCTGTATCTGTGAATGGTGGCCTAGCAGCCAGGTCTGAGTCAGCCCTGCCACCAGAGAAGGGAAACACCTTCCTGGATTAGATTTCTAAGTCTGTCTTTAGGAAGATGTTAATTCCTATTTTGCTCCAGACTGTGTTTGTAGCAAATATTGGGTCTAGACAATGAACTACTTATAAACCTGAACCTGGCCTAGAAATTCACTGATTTCAAGCAAATATGTACGTATATGCACAGACACATACACACACACAATGGTAAAAATAGCCTATGTCCAATGTATGAATAAACATAGACCTGTAATTTATCATGTAAGGTGCAATTCTGGGATCTACAACAAAAGGCTACACAGAGCAACAAAAGGCTGAATCCTAGTAAAGGCTACCCACTTAACAAAGGTGTCACTTCCCCAGTTGGTCCAATATTGTCTCTCCCTCTCACTTGCTCTACTCATTCACATTAGACATTAAGAGTTTGGTCTGTAACACAAGAGGGAAAAATACCCATGCAGCAATTTTCACTGATGACTTTGTAAAGAAGCCAAAATGAAGTGAAAATGGAAAAAAAAATAGTACTAAAATATTTTCCTATCACAAGTGCTTGGAATGTTAAACTCTGTGGAATCCTAAAATCACACAGTAACCTTTGTGAGAATATGTGTAAAAAGGATACATTAGTGAGCTGGGCATGGTGGCTCGTGCCTATAATTCCAGCACTTTGGGAGGCTGAGGTGAGAGAATTGCCTGAGCCAAGGAGTCTGAGTCCAGCCTGGGTAACATGATGAAACCTTATTTCGCCGGGCTCGGTGGCTCAGCCTGTAAACCCGCGCCTTTGGGAGGCTGAGGTGAGTGGATTGCCTGAGCTCACGGATTTGAGACCCGCCTGGGCAGAGAGACCTCAGCTCTACAATAAATCAAAAAATCAGCCGGGCGTGGTAGCGCATGCCTGTAATTCCGGCTGCTTGGAAGGCTGAGGCGATAGGATTGCCAGAGCCCAGCAGGTTGAGGCTGCGGTGGCCGGGAGCAGTCACTACACTCCAGTCTGGGCAACAGAGTGAGACTCCAACTCAAAAAAAAAAAAAGAAACCTTATTTCTACAATTAAAAAAAAAAAAAGGAAAGAAAACATTAGTCAGGCGTGATAGCACATGCCTGTAGTCTCAGCTACTTGGAAGGTTGAGGTGGGAGGATCACCTGAGCCCAGCAGGTTGAGGCTGTGGTAGCTGTGATTGTGCCACTGTATGGCAGCCTAGGTGACAGTGTAAGACTCCAGTTCAAACATACACACACACACACACACACACACACACACACGTATCTCTCAACCAAGTTTCTCTAGCATGACATTCCCCAAACTATTCTTTTTTTCCTCATACTATTTTTCTTTCCTATTAAATCTTGCCACATTATTTTGCATAGAATATTAGCATGATCTAAAATCTTGCTATTCTAGGCCGGGCTCGGTGGCTCAGCCTGTAATCCCAGCACTTTGGGAGGCCGAGGTGAGTGGAATGCCTGAGCCTGTGGGTTCGAGACCCACCTGGGCAACTTGGAGAGACCTCATCTCTACAATAAATCAAAAATTAGCCGGGCGTGGTAGCGCGCGTCTGTAGTTCCAGCTACTTGGAAGGCGGAGGCAGTACGATCGCTGGAGCCCAGCAGGTCGAGGGTGCAGTGGCCGGGAGCGATCACTGCACTCCAGTCTGAGTGACAGAGTGAGACTCCAACTCAAAAAAATAAGTAAATAAATAAAATTAAAAAATAAAATCTTGCTATTCTGTACAAGGTTTTTGTATCTATACATGTGTTTCTGCCACCGGTAAGGAACCACAAATTTCCTCATCCAGTAGCCCCTGATCTTGACAAATCAAACACGAACGACTCATTCTTACAAGATATAAATACTGGGAAGATAAAGAGTGAGGAGAAGCAGGACGAGTGATCTTCATCCTCAGGTTTATTCGCCATCTGGAAAGCGGTGAGGGTGTGGTATGTCCAGGAGGAATCTACCTGGCCATGTGTCAGAAGGGAACGAGTCGGGGAGCTGGGAAGCAGACAGAGTGTTAACAGGGAGTGTATTTCCTGGGCTGCCCAGCCACATTTCCTGTGACCCCAGGAGCTACCAGCTCCCTCTGTCAGACAGAGACTCGAGTGACAGCCTCAACAGGCTGGCTCACTGAGAGAGGAAGCGGATGACAGAATGCTGGGGAAAATTCCTTCTCCCACCTCCCCACCGCGCTCCGCAGACTGGTGCGCAGGTCAGCCCAATTCCGACGCACGCCCTTGCTCTGGGGATTGGGTCCTGGGTGGGGGCCCTGGGTGGGGCTGGCTGGCAGGCCGCCCTCTTGCTCTTCAGCAGGGACCCCGAGCCCCCAGCGGCAGGGGGTTGAGGGAGGCGGCGCGGCTCCGCTGGGGGGCTTCTGCACACCCGTCCGGCCAGGGGCAAGGTCAGGCTGTGGGGTCCTCGGCCGCCGCGCCTCGGTCAGGCCAGGAGTCAGCCGCGCGCGGGGCACATGGCGCCTCCACGGCCTCGCAAGCCCAGAGGCGCGCCGACGTGGAGAAACAATCGGGCCGGGGCGTAGGTGTCCTCCCGCGCTCTGGAGAGACAGGACGCGGTCAGGGCTGTTGGCACCCCGACAGCCTGGCTCCGGCCCAGCCGCTCGCGGCGCTCGGCCGCCGGGGAA
>NW_007253916.1:334286-340453 GCF_000164805.1 Carlito syrichta
GGGAGAGGAAGCGCGGAGGCGACAGCGGGTGGGATGGCACCCGCGCTGCAAGCCAGGCGCGACGGGAGCACGGGGCGGGGCGCGCTCGGAGTAGGAGGGGGATGAAGGGAAGACCCTGGGCGGAGGGAGAGGAAAGGGAAGACCCTGGCCTCGACAGAGCACCTTCCTGTGACAGACGACTTACATGGGCCCTCACAGCTCCCCCAAGAAACAGCCGCTATCATCCAGTTTAACAAACCGGGAAACTCAGGCTTAGAGACGTCAACAACCCAAGGCCGCAGGCCAAGTAAGCACAGAGCTGCCGCTGCCCGGGTCATCCGGGTACCTCCATGGGGGTTTTGCGCCAACAACGGGCTAGCAGAAGGTGCGCCCTTGCAAAGGACCCCGCTGTGTGCGCGCAGGTGCCGTTTCCTGGCCCTCACCTAAGCCGTGGCATTCGTGAAGTCGCGGGCTTCAAACACTCCCGGCAGTTTTCCTGATGCTTATCAAAATCAGCACGTTAAAATTAACATGGAAAAGACTGATCCGGACACGCCCTAAAACCATCTTCCGTGTATCACGTTTGGGAGCCACGAAACGTCCCCACGTGGCCCATGGAGAAATTGAATTCATCCATTCAGGTGTCACCCTGTTGGCTCGGGCTGCGTCCATACACAGCTCTACTAAAATGAAAATGGCTCCCTGGTCCTCATGAGGATCTTTCTTCTGCCATCAAGCTGGCCAACATGTGGAATCCAGGGAGCTGCCGATGCACGCGGATGGAGAGCGGCGTTCGCGGATGGCAGGCGGATGCCCCTGTCCGCGGCTCTGGCAGCCACCCCTGCAGGCCCCGCCCCGCCCGCGACCCACATCCCTGCCACTGCAGCGAAGGCCTGCGGCCACCAGAGGGCGGTCACGCAGACCAGACTTTTCGTTCGGGCGGGAACGTGGATGCACACAGTTTGATATGTAAAGCCCATTATTACAAGCTTCTCCTCTCCCCACCCCCTATTAATGAACAAATGCCCAGGGGTAATTCCGAGATTTCTAAATACAGTGCAAGAAAGGGCAATCTGCACTCATACACAGGGAGTCTAACACACAGTAATAAGTGGAAATGAACATAATCGCCCAGATGCAACTAAACCATTAAGGCTAAAGATCTGGCTGTCTGTATGGCTGCACACATGGAAATGGAGGTGCCTGCCTCCCAGAAATGGGCACTTTAAAAATATTTATTTCGCAAGTTCTTATTTAGCGTCCATAATAACACCCGTAATTATAACCTCAATGCTACAAGAAGGGTCTAAGAAGAATTTTCTCTCTTTTGCTGAGTATATGAAGGGAGATTTTTCTCTTTGAATAAGGTAAGGGAATGAATTATTCAAGGTCTTTCGTGGGCATTTTAAATCTTTAAACAACAGCACAAACAACAAAAAAAATTTTAACGATGAAGAGGAGTTGTCTAATCCCCAAACCATAAAATATCAACTGACATTTACCCACATCTACTCTGTGTCTTCCATGCAAATAAATGATTTTTCAGCTTTGGTGAAAACAGGACTCTTTCCCGAGCTGACTGGTTTTAAACATCGCAGCATAGAGAATACAATAGACTGAGAAGGAATGCTTCTAGCATGCAACCTACCCATTTCCCTGGGAACAAAGAAACAGAAATAACCCTGACGTTTTCTCAGTTCACAACAGAAAGAAAGATTCCCTGATCTTACATTTTAACGACGGTTGAAAATTTAAGGACCTCTGGAGAAGCAGGATGAAGTCATTGTAGACAGCATTATCTTTGGAGTCACGCCACTAAGCTATGATACAGTCAGCCCTCCATGTCTGTGCATTCCACATCTACAGATTCAACCAACCAGGGATCAAAATATTATACATAAATATGATAACAAGACAACAATAAAATAATGCAAATTGTATAACAATACAGTATAATGACTATTTATATATCATTGGTATTGTATCAGGTATTAAAAGTAATACAGAGATGGTTTAAAGTATATGACAAGAAGTCGTGCACAGGTTATATGTAAATGCCATTTTCTATAAGGGACTTGAGCATCAGGAGATTTTGGTATCTCAAGGAGTTCTGCAAGCAATCCTCCTTGGATACATCAAGCATCCCTTTGAGAGATGACTGTACTTGTAAAACGTCTGGCAGATTACCAAGTCCTTCCACACAGCCTAGGTGAAAAGCTTATGGAATTCTGAGTCAGATGACTCTGACTTTCTACATTTGCTCTCAGAGTCACCTGAGGAATGGGAATGACTGCCTCCTAGCCTCAGTTTCCTCACAGGCAGGTAGGAGAACAGATCCTGCCCTGCCCACTGTGTGGGTGTGAAGGCCCTTCAGCATAGTATGGGGGGAAATGCTGAGAACTGCTAAGATTTATGAAAAGTTTCCCTGTTCTTATTTTTCCCCATTTTTTAAAAAGAGGAATTAGAATTGCAGAGACTTGTCCAAGGTCATGGTCAGTGAAGGTGAAGCCTGCCCCCTCCCCCGCCACCCCGCGGGTTCCCCTCCATGGCCATGTCTCTTTCCACCCTTCCATGGAGTTGAGCACACAAACCAGGGCTGTTTTGTCAGCGTAGGCAGCCATAATGAAATACCGCAGACTAGGAAGTTTCAGCAACAGACATCTATTTCTCACAGCTCTGGAGGCTGGGAAGTCCCAGATCCAGGTGCTGGCAAGGTAGGTTGCATTCCAAGGTCTCTTAGCTGGGATTGCAGGCAGGTAGTGTGTGCTCACATGACTTCTTTGGGCTTGGAGAGAGAGAGCCAGACAGAACACAAGAGCCTGCTCTGTGTGTCTCTTCTTATAAGGATGCTCATCCCAACCTAGGAACTCCAGCCTCACAAGCTCATCTAACCTTAATCATCTCCCAAAGGTTCATGCTCAAGTACCACGACACTGGGGGTGAAGGTTTCAACGTATGAATTTGAGGAGGGGGCAGAAACATTCAGTCCATGACAGCTCACAGCCTTCTCTAAGTGCTATCTCTCTTCAGTTCAGGTCAACAGGTATTTTTTTGACAGTCTGCTAGGTGCCAAGCACAGCGCCAGGCATGGGGAACACTAAGGTGAATGGGAGCCCCCAAAGAGCTTGCTTAATGGAAATATGGCAGAACAGTTCCTAGGGAAATTATTTACAGAAAAGGGAATTTGTCACATGTGAGCTTTTCTGACTGCATGTGGGACAGTTTATCACAAAACACTTTGTGAGATCTTTCCTCAGATGGCTTTGTTTAAGACAACTGTAATGCAAGTCTGGCAATGAATTAGGTTATAATTAATATTTGATAAGGTAATTAATTTATTAATTCCTGAAGAAGATAGGGGAGAGTAAGGAGAGAAGGACATTTTCAGCCTATAAATGCTTAGAAGGAAACACAAAGGATCTGCATGTATGTCCTGGTGGGGAATGCCAAGTCCAGTTTTATTATTATTAATATTATTATATTACTGTTATTATTAGTCTTAATTCTGAGTTAGGGTCTCACTCTGTTGCCCAGGCTAGAATGCAGTGACATAATCACAGCTCACTGCAATCTCTACCTCCTAGGTTCATGAGATCCTTCTGCCTCAGCCTCCCAAGTATCGGGACTACATGCGTACACCACCATGCCCAGCTAATTTTTTTATTTTTTGTAGAGATGACATCTTGCTATATTGCCCAGGCTGGTCTCGAACTTCTGTGCTCAAGTGATCCTCCTGCCTTGGCCTCCCAAAGTGCTGGGATTATAGGTGTGAGCCACCGTGTCTGGCAGGTCCACTTATATTATGATGGTTACAGCATGACTGGCTATTTAATTTCTCTCAACTGGGTTGGCATAATTGAACTATTTTCTGGATCATAAAACTGAAGGAGTTCAGCTTCGATAAATGTGTATTGGGTCACTACTACATGCTAGTGTGTATAAGTGTATATTCGTGTGTGTGTTTGCGTATGAATACGCATCTCATTTAATTCATATAGCAAACCTATTGGGAAATTTTGTAATCCACACTTAGACCATTTAAAAATTAAGAGAAGCCAGGTGCAGTGGCTCACATCTGTAATCCCAACACTTTGGGAGGCGAAGGCGAGAGGCCTGCCTGAGCCTAGGGTTTCGAGACCAGCCTGGGCAACTTGTCGAGACCTCATCTCTACAATAAATAAAAAAAATTAGCCAGGCATGGCGGTGCATGCCTGTAGTTCCAGATACTTGGAAAGCTGAGGTAGAATGATCGCCTGAACCCAGCAGGTCGAGGCTGTGAGGGCCATGAGCATGCCACTGCACTCCAGACTGGGCGACAGAGCGAGACTCCGACTCAAAAAAGAAAAAAAATTCAGATCAGAAAAATTAGGTCAAGGCTCAATGAGAGTGACTAAGAGAGCACTAGGAAACTCTTGCCAATCATCCAAGTATTATTTTGATTGCACATACACACACATACACACAGAGTTTTTCTTCTCCTCTTCTCCCAAACATTCTTTACAGAATGCTTTTTTCGCTTGTTATTTTTGGCATTCCACTTTACTTTAGATGTAATTTGGGGGTAAAGTTGGGTCTTTTGGGAAGGTAGAGGTGTTTAAAAGGGGATACATTTTTGCGAATACCTACCTTTCTTTAAAACTGGATAAGAGGGAAGAAATCAAGTCCTCTCTTCTCTGGGAAACTGGAGCGTGCTCTTTGTAGGGCCCTGGGTTTCCCATCTTTCCTAAGCAGCCCAGGGAAAAAGAGCCTCCAGTTTCAGTCTCCCATTTTGTGGTGAACACATGACTGTGGCAGATTGGAGACCAGGCTGTGGGGATTGTTGTCATCTGAATAATAGTCCTCCCATAAGTGTCCACATCCCAGCCCCTCAAGCCTGTGCATGTTACTTTTATATGGCAGGGATTTTGCCGGTGTGATTACATTAAGGATCTTAAGATGGGGGGATGATCTGGGCTTATCTGGTGGGGGGAGGCCTGCAGGCAACCTCAAGTGACCTGAGAAGAGAGAGGGGGGATGAGGTGAGATGCCCAGAAAAGGAGGCGGCGGTGGGACCACAGGGGCAGAGACTGGAGTGGTGTGGCCACGTCTGTGAATGGTGCCCCCTACAGGAAGCTCCAGAAACAGGAGCGGGGATCTCCTAGGACCTCTGGAGAAGGAACAGCCCAGCTAGCATCTTGATTTTGGCCCAGGGAAACGGATTTTGGACTTCTTGCCTCCAGAACCATAAGGGAATAAGTTCCTATTGTTTTAAGCCACCAGGTTGGTGGTAATTGGTCACAGCAGCCACAGAATATTAACAAAGACAAAAAAGTCAGAGATTTTACAAATCAGGGAAAGCAGTATGTACCAGCCACTGACATCATCTTAGCAAACACTGTTGTATGATTGTAATATTGAGCAACGTCTGTGTCAAGAGAGCTTGCGAGATAGGCTTTGGGATCAAGAACACTGTGGTTAAGAGAGGAGCTCATTCCTCCTAGTTCACAGCATATCTTAAGCCAGCAGCAGGCCCATAGCCTCAGAACTTGGTCTCTGATGGCAGTAGTGGGTCCATGCAGGAAGCAACTTTGAACAACAAAGAAAGATAAAACCATTCTTCATCACGTGCACGATGCAACAATAAGGTTTCCTGAGGGCCTGTGGTTCTCATTCTGAGTCTCCAGTGTTCTAGAAGTTCTTGAGCTTCATCGAAAGGTTCTGAGCTTAGGGCAAGATTCTATGTTATTGGTAGTTAGGCTTTCTGATTAGACGTTACGGATGTCTCATGGGAAGGCGGCGAGAGGACCGTGCAGGACCTGGGCTTTGGATTTTGATCCAAATTCAGAACAGACACCATGGAAGGCTTTGGCCCAGGGAAGAAAATAATCTGAATCATGTTTATGAAGATCACCTAGCGGCCCTGGGTGGTTGTAGTGATGGAGAGGTGAGGAAGTCAGTGACAGATCATGGTGGCTTACATGAGGATCGTGTCACATTGGAGGCATATTTTAGAGGTAGAATCCATGTGTGTCTGATCGCTTGGCGGTGAGGGGTGAACGGGATGAATCAGGGATGACTCCTGAAAATCTTGCTCACTTAACGATGATGGAGAAGTCTCCCGTCAACGAGTGGGGTGGGAGAAGGAAGACGCAGGCCTTGTTGATGGTGAGGATCAAGACTTCGAGTCAGAAAATCATATGTCGACAAGT
>NW_007253917.1:0-756 GCF_000164805.1 Carlito syrichta
AATCTGGCTAGCAAACTGACTTAACAAGCTTGCTACATAGCTAGCCACCTGGCTAGCCAGTTTACTTAACTAGCTGACTTAAATAGCTAGCCTGCTAGCTAGACAGCTGAATTAACTAGCTTGCTATATAGGTAGCCAGCTGGCTAGCTAACTGACTTTAATAGGTGAATTAAATAGCTAGCCAGCTTACTAGACAGCTGGTTTAAGTAGCAAGCTACCTAGCTAATGAGCTGGATATCCCAGTGACTTAATTAGGTGGCTTAACTAACTAGCTAGCAGGCTAGACAGCAGACTTACCTATGTAGCTACCTAGCTACCCAGCTGTCTAGCCAGGTGACTTAACTAGTTGACTTACGTAGCTAGCCAGCTGGCTAGCAGGCTGACCCAACTGCCTAACTACCTAGCTAAACAGATGGATAGTCAGCTGAATTAACTAGCTAGCTAACTATGTAGCCCACTTAAGTCCTTCACTAACGAGCTTCCTACGTGGCTCAAGCAGCTGACTTAACTCGTTAGTTCCCTAGCTAGCTAACATACTCAACCAGCTGACCCAACCCGTTTGCTTACCAGTTAGCTAGATGATGCAACCAACTGACTTAACCAGTTAATTAACTAGCTAACTACCTGACTCAACCTGGTGTCTTAAGCCGTTAGCTAACTTGCTAGCTAGCTGTCTTGACCAGCTGACTAATTTAGAAAGCTGAATTAACTAGCTGATTAGGTAGTGACTTAACTACTTAGTAGCTGACTTAATTG
>NW_007253917.1:1098-18851 GCF_000164805.1 Carlito syrichta
TTTAACAGGTATCTAGGTAAATTAACTTGTGGGCTGATGAGTAGGTCGTCTACTTAGATTGTTTAACATGTAGCTGCTACTCGACCATCTTGTTAACTGGTTTAACAAGTGGGCCGACTAGTCAGCTGACTAGTTAGCTGGCTTAACAAGACAAATGACGAGTTGGCCCACTAGTTAGCAATGTTAACTAGTTGCCTACTCGTTTCCTCAACTAACTAGCCGGCTGACTAGTTGGCTGAGAAGTTAGCTGACATAATTAGTCGGCCGACTAGTTAGCTATGCTAACTTGTCTGCTGACAAGTTGGTCAACTAGTCGGACTATTGTTTAGCTTGCTTTACTATTTGGATAGCTAGTTGGTGACAGGTTACCTGACTTTACTCGGCCAGCGCGTGAGCCAACAGTTGAGCGGACTTGATTAGTCAGTACATGAGAGCCTACTGGTCAGCTGACTTAAAAATTCGGCCAGCAAGTGAGCAGATTGGTAAGCTGACTTAAGTCGTCGGTCGGTGAGTGAGCTGACTGGTCAGTTGACTTAACTAACCTGCCAGTGTGTGAGCTGAATGCTCAGCTGACATTAGTTGTCTGGCAAGTGAGCCGACTGGTCAGAAAACTTAACTAGTTGGTCAGTGAGTCAGCAGACTCATGAGCAGAATTAATTTGTTGGCTGTCGAGTGAGTCTATGGGAGAGATGCCTTAACTAGTCGGCCAGCGAGAGAGCCACTGGTATGCTGACTTATCTAGTTGGCAGGCGTGCAAACTGACTAGTTAGATGTCATGTTGGCCTGCAAGCAAGCCTATGAGTTACTTGAACTTTTTTATGGCGAGTGAGCTGACTGGTTTCCTGACCGGTTGGTAGGCGAGTGAGCAGACTAGTTAGCTGACCTGATGGAAAGTAAGCGAGGCAACTAATTACCTGACCAGCTTGCTGAGTTCCTAGCTCACTTATTAGCTAAGTAACTAGCTGATTTACTTGCTGACTTAACTAGATAACTGATTAGTTAGCTGGCTATATGGCTGACATAACTAGCTAGTAAACAAGCTACATATCTGTCTGTTTAGCTGACTTAACTAGTTAGCTAACTATCTAGCTAGCTTGCTAGCTGACTTAACTATCTAGCTGATCAGTTAGCTGACTTGATAGCTAACTTAAATAGCTATTTGATAAGCAACCTGTCTACCTAGCTGACTTAACTACCTAGCTGAATAGTTAACTGACATGCCAGCTGACTTAACTCACTAGCTGGCTGGCTAGCTGACTTAACTAGCTGACTAGCTATTTGGTAGCATAGCTGGCTAGCCAGCTGACTAAATTAGCTAGCAACCTGGTTGGATAGAGGACTAGCCAGCTGGCTTAACTAGCTAGCTACCTGGCTGGCTAGTTGGGTAGGCAGCCAGCTAGCTAGCTAGAGGGCTGACCAGCTGGCTAGCTATTTGAATTAAATAGCTAGCCAGCTGGCAGGACAGTCTGTTAGTCAGCCAGCTTAAATAGACAGCCACCCTACTGGTCAGCCTGCTAGCCAGCCGGTTTAACTAGATGACCACATAACTGACCAGCCTGTTAACCACCCATCTTAACTTGTCAGCCACCTAGCTAGTCAGCCACTGAGCCAGCTGACTAAACAAGCTGATTTAAGTAGATAGCCATCTGGCTAGACAGCTGGCTTAACTAGCTAGCCACCAACCTAGCCAGCTGGCTAGCTAGTTGTCTCAACTAGCTGACTTAAGTAGCTAGAAAGCAGGCTAGAAAGATGACTTAATTATCTAGCTATCTACCTAGCCAGGGGACTAGTCAGTTGACTTAACTATCTGATGTAACAATCTAGATAGCTGGCTAGCCAGCTGAATTATCTAGCTGGCTACCTAGCTAGCCAGGTGGCTGGCTGCTTAAATTAACTAGCTGACTTAAACACCAAAGTGCTGGCTAGCCAGTTGACTCAGCTAGGTGACTTAACACGTTATACAGTTGGCTAGCCATCTGACTTAACTTGCTGACATCACAAGATAACCAGGTTGCTAGCCAGCTTACTTAACTTGCTAGCTACCAATGTATAATGCTGGCTTGCCAACTGACTTAATTAGCTGATGAAAAGAAGTAGCCAGCTGGCTAGCCAGCAGAATTATCTAGCTAGCTATTCTTTTAGGCGGCTTGCTAGCCAGTTGACTTAACTAACTGACTTAACAAGGCTGCTGACTTAACTAGCTGAGTTAACAAGTCAGCTACCTACCTAGCCAGATGACACAACTAGATGATTTTACTGGCTAGTTACCTAGCTAGCTATCATATAGCTAGTTGACTTAACTAGCTGACCTAACTGACATATCTAGCTGACTTGACTAGCTAGCTTCCCAGCTAGCCAGCTGACATAATTAGCTAAAATGTCTAGCGAGCCAGATGGCAACCCATCTGAGTTAACTGGCTTTTTAACTACCTAGGCAGCTGGCTTGACAACTGACTTAACGTGCTGACTTAACTAGCTAGCCAGCCGGCTAGCCAGCTCTCTTAACTAGCTGACTTAACTAGCTGACCACCTGGGGAGCCAGCTGACTTAATTGCCTATCTAGCTAGCCAGCAGCCTAGCCAGCTGACTTAACTAGCTGACATAATGAAGTAGTCAGCTGTCTAGCCATCAAACTTAACTAGCTCTCTACCTAGCTAAACAGCTGGATAGCGAGCTGACTTAACTAGCTGTTATAAATAGAAAGCCTAATGCTAGCCAACGGACTTAACTAGCTACCTACCTTACATAGCCCGCTGGCTTGCAGTTGACTTAACTACCTATCTATCTAACCAGCTAGCCAGCAACCTGACTTAATAAAGTGACTTATCTAGCTAGCCAACTGGCTAGCCAGCTGACTTAACTAGATAGCTGCCAACATAGGCAGCTGCTAGCCAGCTGATTTAACTCACTGACTTAACCAGCTATCCAGCTGGCTTAACTAAATGATGTAACAAGCTGGCTACCTACTTCTCCAACTGACTTAACTAGATGCTGTAATAAGCTGGCTACCTAGTTCTCCAGCTGATTTAATTAGCTGAAATAACTAGCTAGCCAGATGGATAGCCATCTGACTCGACTAGGTTTTTTACTAGCTAACTAGCTGGATAGCCAACTGACTTGATGAGCTGTGTTAACTAGCTTGCCAGTTGGTTGCCAGCTGACTTAACTAGCTGATTTAAACAGCTAGACAGCTGCATAGTCAGCTGACTTAACTAGCTGGCTCTCTATCTAGCCAGCTGACTTGACAGCTGACTTACCTAGATGACTTAAGTTAGCAAGCTGGATAGCCAGTTCATTTAACTAGGTAGCTACCTACCTAGCTAGCAGGCTAACCAACTGACTTAATTAGCTTACTTGAACTGCTAGCCTGCTGGTTAGCAAGCTGAGTTATCTAGCTAGCTACCTAACTAACCAGCTGGCTAGACAGCAGACTAAACTAGCTGACTTAACCATCTAGACAGATGGCTAGCCAGCTGACTTAACTCACTGACATCACTAACTTTCCAGGTAGCTATCTAGCTGACATAACTAGCTAGCTACCTACTTGGTTAGCTGACTTGCCAGCTCTTTTAACTAGCTGAATTAGCCAACTAGCCAGCTGGTTAGCCAACTGACATAACTGGCTCGCTACCTAGCTAGCCAGATGGCTAGCTAGCTGACTTAACTAGCTAGCTCCCTAGCTGGCCAGCTGACTTAAATAGTTAGCTAACTAGCTAGCTGAATAGCTAGCCTGCTTACATAAATAGTTAGCTGCCAGCTAGCTAGCTGACTTAACCAGTTGGCTAACTAGTTAGCTTACTCATTATCTAACATGCTAGCTAGGTGACTTAATTATCTTACTTAACTCGTTAGCTCTTGAGCTAGCTAGCTGACACAACCAGCTGACTTAAATCGTTAGCTAGCTTGGTAGCTAGCTGACTCAACCAGTTTACTTAACTTGTTAGCTAGCTAGCCAGCTATCCTACTCAACCAGCTGAATCAACCCGTTTCCTAACTTGCTAGCTAGCTGACTCAGCCAATGACTTAATACATTAGTTAACTACCTACTACCTGACTCAACCAGCTAACTTAACCAGTTAGTTAACTACCTAGCTAGCTGTCTTAACAAGCTGACGAAATTAGAAAACTGACTTAACTACCTGACTTAACTGTCAGATTAACTTCTTAGCTAGCTAACTTTGCATGAATTAAATAGTTAGCTAACTATTTAATTAGCTGAATAACTTGCTGACTTAATTAACTAACTAGTCATGAAGCAGACTTAAGTAGCTGACTAAAATAGTTAGCTAACAAGTGAGCTAGCTGATTTAGCCAGCTGACTTAGCTAGCTAGCTGGTTAGATAGCTGACTTAGCTAACTGACTTAACTAGTAGGCTAGTGAGATAGCTAGTTGACTTAACATGTTGCTTAATGAGTTAGCTAACTGTTTTAACTAGTTGGTAATCGAGATAACAGGCTGACTTTACTTATTAGTTAACGAGTTAGCTAGGTGACTTAACTTGTTGATTGATGAGTCAGTCGACTAGCTAGCTGGTTTAATACATTGACTGAGTACTCGGCTGACTTGTTTGCTGGCATAAAAAGTTGACTGAAGCCAGGCTCGGTGGCTCAGCCTGTAATCCCTTGCCTTTGGGAAGCTGAGGTGAGTGGATTGCCTGAGCCCACGGGTTCAAGACCTGCCTGGGTAGGTGGAACTCATCCCTACAATAAATCAAAAAAATCAGCCAGGCATGTTAGTTCATGCCTGTAATTCCGGCTACTTGGAGGACTGAGGCAGAAGGATTGCCGGAGCCCAGCAGGGGAGGCTGCGATGGCCAGGAGCGGCCACTGCACTCCAGTCTGGGTGACAGAAAGAGACTCCAACTCAAAAAAAATTTGTGACCAAATAGTCAGCTGACTATTTAGCTGGATTAACTAGTTGACTGATGAGTGGGCCACTAGTTAGCTAGGCTAACTAGTTGGCTTATTAATTTTCTGGCCTAACTAGTCATCTGAATAGGTAGCTGACCTAAATAGTCAGCTGACTAAGTTAGCTGACATAAATTGTCGACTGACAAGTTGCCCCACTAGTCGGTCAGTTGGTTAGCTAACTTAACTAGTTGGGCAGCTAGTTGGCCGACCTGTTAGCTGACTTAACTAGTCAGCTGGCGAGTGAGCCAACAGGTTACCTGACTTAACTAGTCGACTGGTGAGTGAGCTGACTTGTCAGCTGAATTAACTAGTTCACTGGTGAGTGAGATGATTGGTCAAGTGATTTAACAAGTCGACCGATAGGCACGTTGACTGGTCAGCAGAATTTCCTAGTCGGCTTTTGCGTGAGATGACTGGTCAGCTGAATTTAGTCGACTGGCGAGTGAGCCAACTGGTCAGACTTAAGTAGTCAGCTGGTGAGTGAGCTGACCAGTAAGGCGGCTTCACTAGTTTGCCACCTAGTGAGCTGATGCATGAGCTGCCTTAAATATTCAGCTGATGATTGAACCGACCTTTGAACTGACTTAACCAGTCAGCTGGCGAGCAAGACAACTAGTTCACTGATTTGTTGGCCTGCAAGCGAGTCGATAAGTTAGTTGACCTGTTGGCTGGCAAGTGAGCCAACTAATTTGCTAACCGGCTGGCAGGAGAGCGAGTCAAATATTTAGCTGACCAGCTAGCTGAGTTGCTAGGCGACTAGTTAGCCAAGTAACTAGCTGGTATGCTATCTGACTTAACTAGCTAGCTGGCTATCTAGCTGTCATAACTTGCTAGCAAACAAGCTATCTAGCTGTCTAGCAAGGTGACTTAACTAGGTACCTAACTGGCTAGTTAGCTGGCTAGTTGACTTTATTATCTAGCTGACTAACTAGCTGACTTTCTAATTTACTTATCTAGCTATTTGACAAGCAACCTGACTAAATAGCTGACTTAACTAGATAGCTGAATAGTTAGCTGAAATGTTAGCTGACTTAACTAGCTAGCTAACTAGCTAACTTAACTAGATGACTAGCTAGTTGGCTGGTTAGCCACTAGCCAACTGACTTAACTAGCTAGCTACCTTGTTGGGTAGACAGTTAGCCAGCTGGCTTAACTAGCTAGCTACCTGATTGGCTGACTGGCTAGGAAGCCTGGCTAACTAAATAGCGGACTGTCCACCTGGCTATCCAGCCGGCTTAAATAGCCAACCATCTGACTGGACAGTGGGATAGAAAGCGGGCTTATCTAGCCAGCCACCCTGGTGTTCATCTGCCTAGCGAGCCAGCTTAATTATCTGGCCACCTACCTTACCAGCCTGCTAACCAGCGCTCTGAACATGCCAGCCACCAAGCTACCCAGCTGGCTAACCAACTGAGTTAACTAGCTATCTTAATTTGATAGCCATCCGGCTAGCCACCTTGCTTAACTAGCTAGCCACCTAGCTCGCCAGTCGGCTAGCCAGCTCACTCAACTAGCTGACTTAACTACCAAGTCAGCAGGCTAGCCAGCTGACTTAATTAGCTAGCTACCTACCTAGACAGGTAGCTAGCCAGCTGACATAACTATCTGATAACCAGCTAGATAGCTGGCTAGCCAGATGAATTAACTATGTAGCAATCTAGCTAGCCAGTTGGCTTGTCACTTGAATTAACTAGCTCACATACGCAGGTAGCCAGCTGGCTACCAAGTGGACTCAATTATCAGACATAACAAATTAACCAGCTGACTACCCAGCTGACTTAACTTGCTGACATCTCTAGCTAACCAGGTGGCTAGCCAATTGACTGAACTAGCTAGCTACCGATGTATGCCACTGACTTGCACACTGAATTAGCTACCTAGCTACCTAGCTAACCAGCTGGCTAGCGAGCTGACTTAACTAGGTGACTTAACTAGCTAGCCAGTTGGCTAGTCAGCTGACTTAACTAGTTAGCTCCCAAGATAGGCAACTGGTTAGCCAGCTGACTTAACTGACAGACTCAACTAGCTAGCCAGCTGACTTATCTATCTGATTTAACTAGCTAGTCAGCTGGGAATCTAGATGAATTAACTAACTGGCTTAACTAGCTCGCCAGCTGGCTAGTCAGCTGAATTAACTAGCTTGGTACCTACCTATCCAGGTGGCTAGCCAACTGACTTAAGTAGTTAGCAAGCTGGCAAAACTAACTGACTTAATTAGTTAGCCAGTTGGCTACACAGCTGACTTAACTAACTCTCCATCTAGCTAGCTAGCTGTATAGTCAGCAGATCAAACTAGCTGACTTAATTAGCTAGCCATCTGGCTAGCCAACTGACTTAAGCTTGCTGCCTAGCTAGCCAGCTGACTAGCCAGCTGACTTAGCTAGCTGACTTAAATAGCTTGCCTTCTAGCTAGACAACTGAATTAACTAACTTGCTATATAGCCAGCTGGCTAGCTGACTAATAGGTGAATTACTGGACAGCTGATTTAAGTAGCAAGCTACCTAGCTAGTCAGCTGGATATCCTGGTGACTTAACTACGTGGCTTAACTAACTAGCCAGTGGGCTAGACAGCAGACTTATCTATGTAGCTACCTAGCTACTCAGCTGTCTAGCCAACTGACTTAACTAGGTGACTTACATAGCTAGCCAGCTGGCTAGCAGGCTGACTTAACTGCCTAGCTACCTAGCTAAACAGATGGATAGTCAACTGAATTAACTATCTAGCTAACTATGTAGCCCACTGGCTTGCCAGCTGACTTAACTACCTAGCTACTTACCTAACTAGCTGGCTAGTGAACTAACTTAACTAGGTTATTTAACTAGGTAACTTATTGGTTAGCCAGTTGAGTTAAATATCTAGCTACCCAGTTAGGCAGCTGGCTAGCCTGCTGACTTAGCTCGCTGACTTAATTAACTAGAAAGCTGACTTTACTGGCTGTCTTAACCAGCTAGCTACTTAGCTAGCTGTCTTAACTATCAAGCTACCTAGCAAGCTATCTAGGTAGCCAGCTGACTTAGCTAGCTGACTTTAGTCACTAGTTATCTGACATAACTACCTGACATATAGCTAGCTTTCTAGCTATCCAGCTGATTTAACTAGCTGATATAACTAGCTAGCATTATGTATAACCATGTGACTTAACTAACTTTTTAACTAACTAACCAGCTGCCTAGCCAACTGACTTAATGAGCTGACATAAATAGCTAGCCAGCTGGTTTCCAGCTGACTTAAGTAGCTGAGTTATCCAGCTAGTCAGCTGGCTACCCAGCTTATTTAACTAGCTGGCTACCTATCCAGCAAGCTGACTGACCAACTGATTTACCCAGCTGACTTAAGCTAGCAAGCTGGCCAGCAAGCTGCCTTATCTAGCTAGCTACTTACCTAGACAGCTGGTTAGACAGCTGACTAAACTAGCTGACTTAATCAGCTAGCCAGTTGGCTATCCAACTTACTTAACTCTAAAACATCACTATCTAGCCAGGTATCACTCTAGCTGACTTAACTAGCTGTCTACCTACCTTGCCAGTTGGCTATCCAGCTCTCTTATCTAGTTGAATTAACCAGACAGGTGACTAGTCAACTGACTTAACTACCTCGTTACTTAGCTAGCCAGTTGGCCAGCCAGGTGATTTTATTAGCTGAATCAACTAGATAGCTACCTAGCAAGATAGCTGATTTAATAGTTGGCTAACTAGCTAGCTAACTAGCTACCAGCTGATTTAAACAGTTACATAACTAGCTAGCTACCTAACTAAAAAACTAGCTTAAATAGTTTTCTGTGTAGCTAACTATCTGACTTAACCAGCTAGCTAACTAGTTAGCTTACTCGTTATCTAATGTGCTAGGTAGCTGACTTAATCATCTGACTTAACTCCTTAGCTAACGAGCTTCCTAGGTAGCTCAAGCAGCTGACTTAACCCATTAGCTAACTAGATAGCAAGCTAACACATGCAGCTGACTTAACTCGCTAGCTCACTTGCTAGCTAACCTACTCAACCAGCTGACCCAACCCATTTGCTAACTAGCCAGCTAGATGACTCAACCAGCTGACTTAACCTGTTAATTAGCTAGCTAACTACCTGACTCAACCTGGTGTCTTAAACCGTTAGCTAACTTGCTAGCTAGCTGTCTTAATCAGCTGACTTAATTAGAAAGCTGACTTAACTAGCTGAATTAGGTAGGTGACTTAACTACTTAGGTAGCTGACTTAATTGGCCAACTTAACTATTTATCTAGTTGACTTAAATTCCTGATTTAGTTAGCTAACTATTTAACTAGCTGAATAACTAGCTGACTTAACTAATCAGCTAACTAGTTAGGTAGCAGACTAAAGTAGCTGACATATATTTAGCTAACTAGTGAACTAGCTAACTTAGCTAGCTAACGTAGCTAGCTAGCTACGTTAGCTAGCTGAATTAGGTAACTGACTTAACTAGTTGGCTGACGAGAAAGCTAACTGACTTAACGAGTTGGTTAATGAGTTAGCTACCTGTTATAACTAGTTTGGAAACTAGTTAACAAGCTCAGTTAACTAGTTGTTTAATGGGTTATCTAGGTCACTTAACTTGTTGGTTGATGAGTCAGCAGAATAGTTAGCTGTTTTAACACGTTGACTGACTACACAACCAACTTGTTACCTCGCTTAACAATTTTTCCTACTAGTCGGCAGACGAGTTAGCTGGGTTAGATAGTTGACTGACGAGTTGTCCCACTAGTCTGCTCTGTTAACTAGATGGAAGGCTGGTGTGCAGACCTAACTAGTCGGCCAATTAGTAGGCTGATAACTTAGATGGCCTAACTTCTCGGCAACTAGTTAGCTGAGCTAACTTGTCGACTGACAAGTTGGTCAACTATTCGCCCGATTGGTTAGCTGGTTTAACTAGGCAGCCAACTGGTTAGCTGATTGAACTAGTCGGCTGGCGAGTGAGCTGACAGGTGAGCTAATTTAACTCATTCTCTAGCTATTGATCTCACAGGTCAGCTGACATAACTTGTCACCCGGCGAGTGAGTCAACTTGTCAGCTGACTTAACTATACAACTGGCGAGTGAACTGACTGGTCAGCTGACTTTAGTTGACAGACTATTGGGCCGACTGGTCAGAAGTCTTAACAAGTCGACCGGCCAGTGAGCCGACCGGTGGGTGGAATTAACTAGTAGACTGACGAGTGAGGAAACAGGCGAGTTGCCTTAACTATTCAGCTGGCGTGTGAGCCGACAGATGAGATGACTTAACTAGTTGGCTGGAGAGTAAGCCATCTAGCTAGCTAACCTGTTGTCCTGTGAGAGAGTCAACCTGTTGGCTGGCTAGCAAGTCGACTAATTTGCTGACAGGTTGTCAGGCAAGGGAGCCAACAACTTAGCTGAGCTGATGGAAAGTCAGCGATCCCACTAGTTAGATGAACTGCTAGCTGAGTTTCTAGCCGACTAGTGAGCTAAGTAACTAGCTGATATACTAGCTAACTTAACTAGCTATCAGACTACCTAGCTGGCTATCTAGTTGACATAACTTGAAACCTAACAAGATATCTAACTTTCTAGATAGCTGACTTAACTAGCTAGACAACTGGATCGTTAGCTGGATAGCTGACTTAACTATTTAGTTGTCCAGCTAGCTAGCTGACTAGCAAGCTGAATAGCTAGCTGACATAACTAGCTAACTGAATAGTTAGCTGTCTTGCTAGCTGACTTAGCTAACTAGCTGGATTGCTAGCTGACTTAAGTAGCTGACTAGCAAGTTGGCTGGATATCTGGATAGCCAGCTGACGTAACCAGCTACACTGCTAGTGATCTGGCTAACTAACTAGCTAACTGTCTGGCTAGCTGGCTAGGGACTGGCTTAACTAACTAGCAGACTGGCAACCTGGCTAGCCAGCTGCCTTAATTAGGCAGCTTGCTGGCTAGACAGTCAGATAGTCAGCCAATTTAACTAGTTAGGCACCCTGCTGGTCTGGTGGCTATCCGGTCAACTTAACTAGCTAGCCACCTAGCTAACAAGCCTGCTAACCAACCAGCTTAACTTGCCAGTGACCTAGATAGCCAGCTGACTAACTAGCTGACTTAATTAGTAGAATTTACTACATAGCCATCCAGCTAGCCAACTGGCTTAACTAGCTAGCCACCAAGCTAGCCAGTAGTCTAGACAGCTCACTTAACTCACTGACTTATCTAGGTAGCCAGCTGGCTAGCCAGCTGACTTTATTAACTAGCTTCATAACTAGCGACTTGGCTAGCCAGCTGAATTTATTAGCTGATTTAACAAGGTAACCAGCTGCCTAGTCAGCTGACTAAAGTAGGGAGTTACCTAGCTAGGCAGTTGGCTAGCCACTTGAATTAATTAGTTGACTTAACGAGCTAGCCAGCTGGTTAGCCCGCTGACTCAACTAGCTGACATAACAATTTAGCCAGCTGACTAGTGAGCTGAAATAACTAGCTGACAACACTAGTTAGCCTGGTGGCTAGCCAGCTGACATACCAATCTAGATACCTAGCTAGCCAGCTGACTTAAATAACTACCCAGCTGGCTAGCCAACTGACTTAACTAGTTTGTTACCTAGCTAGCCAGCTGGGAAGCCAGCTGACTTATCTAGCTGACTAAAATAGCTGGCCTACTTGCTATTCAACTGAATTAATTAGCTTGCTATACAGCTAGCCAGCTGGCTAGATAGCTGACATAACTAGGTGACTTAACTAGATATCCAGCTCTCTAGCCAGCTGATTTAAGTAGCAAGCTACCTAGCTAGACAGCAGGCTAGCCAGTTGACTTAACTATGTGACTTAACTAGTTAACCTGCTTCCTGGGCAGCTGACAAAACTGGCTAGCCTCTTAGCTATCCAGTTATGTAGCCAGCTGTCTTAAATAGGTTACTTAACTAGCTAGCCATCTGACTTGACAGCTGACATAACTAGCTAGCTACCCAGCTAGCCAGATGTCTAAACAGCTGACTTAACTAGGTTAACTAAATAGCCATCTTGCTAGCAGGCTTACATAACTGCATAGCTACCTAGTTTACCAGATAGATAGCCAGCTGACTTAACTAGTTTGTTACGTACATATCTCTCTGGCTTGCCAGCTGACTTAACTTCCTAACATTCTAGCTAATCAGTTGCTAAGCGAACTGGCTTAACTAGGTGACTTAACTAGCTAGCGAGCTAGCTAGTCAGCTGACTTAACTAGCTAGCTACAAAGCTAGGCAGGTGGCTAGCCAGCTGATTCACTAGCTGACTTACCTAGCTAGCCAGCTGCCTTACCTAGCTAGCCAGCTGACGTAACTAGCTGACTTAACTCTCTAGCTACCTAGCAAACCAGCTGACTTTACTAGCTGAAAAAACTAGTTGGCATCCTAGCTAGCTAGTTCTCCAGCTGAGATAACTAGCTGATTTATCTAGCTAGCTACCGAGCTAGCCGGCTGACTGGTAAGCTGACTTAACTATCTGACTTAATTAGCTAGCAAGCTGGATGGTCAGCTGAATTAACTAGCTGACTTAACCAGCTAACTAGTCAGCTGACTTAACTAGCTAGCTATGTAGCCAGCCAGCTGGGAAGCCAGCTGAATTATCTAGCTGACTTAACTAGCTAGCCAGCTGGCTAGCCAGCTGACTTAACTAGCTTACTACCTATCCAGCCAGCTGCTAAGATCTGACTTAACTAGTTGACTTAATCAGGTAACCAACTGTCTAGTAGGCTGAATTACCTGCCTAGCTACCTAGATAGTCAGCTGGACAACAGTTGACTTAACTAACTAGCTACCTATGTAGCCTGCTGTCTTGCCAGCTGACGTAACTACCTAACAACCTAGCTATCCAGCTTGCTGGTGAGCTGATTTAACAAGGTTATGCAACCAGCTAGCTAACTTGCTAGCCAGTTAACTTAATTAGCTAGCTACACAGCTAGGCAGCTGGCTAGCCAGCTGAGATAACTCACTGTCTTAACTAGCTAGCAAGCTGACTTAAGTAGCTGAATTAACCAGCTAGCTACTTAGCTAGCCAGCTGGCTTAACTAGCAGGCTCAACTAGCTAGCTACCTAGCTATCTAGCTAGCTAGTCATCTAACATAACTAGGTGACTTATATAGCTAGCTTCCTAGCTAGCTAGTGGATTTAACTAGCTGAAATAACTAGCTAGCCAGAAGGATAGCCAACTGACTTGACTAGCTTTTTATCTGACTAACCAGCTAGATAGCCAACAGACTTAATGAGCTGTCAACTAGGTAGCCAGCTGGTTGCCAGCTGACTGAAATAGCTGACTTAAACTGCTAGTCAGCTGCCTAGCCAGCTGACTTACCTAGCTAACTTAAGCTAGCAAGTTGCGTAGCCAGCTCATTTAACTAGCCAGCCACCTACCTAGCCAGCAGTCTATCCAGCTGTCTTAACTAGCTGACTTGAACAGCTAGCCTTCTGTCTAGCAAGCTGACTAATCTAGCTAGTTGCCTAACCAGCCAGTTGGCTAGCCAGCTGACTTGACTCACTGACATAACTAGCTAGCCAGGTAGCTATCAAGCTGACTTAATTAGCTAGCTGCCTACCTTGTCAGTTGAATTGCCAGGTCTCTTAACCAGCTGAATTAAACAGCTAGCCAGGTGGTTAGCCAACTAACTTAACTATCTAGCTACCTGGCTAGCCAGCTGACATAGTTACCTAAATAGTTAGCTATCTAGCTGACTTAAATAGTTAGCTGCCTAGCTTGCTAAATGACTTAACCATCTAGCCAACTAGTTAGCTTACTCATTATTTAACGTGCTAGCTAGTCGACTTAATTATCTTACTTAACTCATTAGCTAACGAGTTTCCTAGGTGGCTCAAGCAGCTGACTTAACTCATTAGCTAACTAACTAGCTAGCTGACTCATCCAGCTGACTTAACTCATTAGCTAGCTAGCTAGCTAGCCTGCTCAACCAGTTGACTCAACCCATTTGTTAACTAGCTAGCTAGATGACTCAATTAGCCGACTTAACCATTTAGTTAACTAGTTAACTATATGACTCAACTGCTGACTTAACCCAATAGTTAACTAGCTAGCTGTATTAACCAGCTTAGAAAGCTGATTAACTAGATGAATTAGGTAGGTGACGTAACCACTTAGGTAGCTGAATTATCTGGCCGACTTATCTAGTTAGCTAGTTGAAATAAATACCTGAATTAAATAGCTTCCTAACTATTTAACTAGCTGAATAGCTAGCTGACTTAACTAATCTGTTAACTAGTTAGGTAGCAAATTAAGCAGCTGACTCAAATATTTAGCTAACTTGTAAGCTTGCTGACTTAGCTAGCTGACTTAACTAGCTTCCTGGTTAGCTAGCTGACTTAGCTAGCTGACTTAACTAGTTGACTTGAGATAGCTAGCTGACCTAGCGAGTTGGTTAATGAGATAGCTACCTGCTTAATCTAGTTGGTAAACGAGTTAGCTAGCTGACGTAACTAGTTGTTTAATGAGTTAGCTATGTGAGTTAACTTGGTTGATGAGTCGGCAGAATTGTTAGCTGTTTTAACACGTTGGCTGACTACATGACAGACTTAACTCGCAGTCATCACTATCTAGCCAGGTAGCTATCTAGCTTACTTAACTATCTAGTTACCTACCTTGCCAGTTGGTTTGCCATTCTATTAACTAGCTGAATTAACCAGATAACCAGCTAGCTAGCCAACTGACTTACCTAGCTCGCTACCTACCTAGCCAGCTCCCTTAAATTGTCAGCTAACTTGTTAGCTACCTAGCTACCAAGCTGACTTAAAGAATTAGCAGGCTAGCAAGTTAACTGATTTAACCAGCTGACTGACTAGTTATCTTACTTGTTTCTAATGTGCAGGTTAGGTGACTTAATCATCTGACTTAACTCATTAACTAACAAGCTAGCTAGCTAACACAACCAGCTGACTTAACTCGTTAGCTAACTAGCTAGCTAGCTGACTCATCCAGCTGACTTAACTCATTAACTAATTAGCTAGCTAGCCTACTCAACCATGTGAATCACCACGTTTACTAACTAGCTAGCTATCTGACTCAACCAGCTGATTTAACCCATTAGTCAACTAGCTAACTACCTGACTCAACCTGTTGATGTAACCCATTAGCACACTAGTTAGCTGGCTGTATTAACCAGCTGGCTAATTTAGAAAGCTGACTTAACTGGCTGACTAAGCTAGCTGAATTAAATATTTCGCTAACTGACAACTGGCTGACTTAACTAGTTAGCTAACTGACTTAACTACCTGAAATAAATAGTTAGCTAACTATTTAACTAGCTGAATAGCTAGCTGATTTAATAATTAGCTAACTAGTCAGGTAGCAGACTTAAGTAGCTGACAAATATTTCGCTCACTATTGAGCTAGCTGACTTAACTAGCTAGCTATTTAGCTAGCTGACTTAGCTAGCTGACTTTACTTGGATAATGAGATAGCTAGCTGACTTAACGAGTTGGTTAACGAGTTAGCTAACTGTCTTAACTTGTTGGGAAGCGAGTTAACTAGCTGGCTTTACTACTTGGCTAATGAGTTAACTAGGTGACTTACCATTTTAGCTGACGAGTTGGCTGACTACTTAACTCGTTTAACACGTTGGCTGACTATTCGGCCGACTTGTTAGCTGGCTTAACAAGCTGGACAACTAGTTGGCCGACTAGTTAGCTGGGTCAATGTGTTGACTGACAAGTTGGCCCACTAGTTAGCTCAGTTAACTTGTTATCTGCTGGTGTGCTGACCTAAGTAGTCAGCTGACTAGTTTGCTGACTTGTTAGCTGGCCTAACTAGTCGTCTGACTGGTTTGCTGAGCTAACTTGCCAGCTTCAAGTTGGCCGACTAATCGGCCGATTGGTTAGCTGACTTAACTAGTTGGCTGCTAATCGGCCGACAAGTTAGCTGTCTTAACTAGTCGCCCAGTGAGCGAGTCAACAGGTGAGCTGACTTAACGAGTCAGCTGGTGAGTGAGCCGACTGGTCATCTGAATTAACTAGTTGGCTGGTGATTGAGCCGACTTGTCACCTGACTTAACTAGTCGGCCTGCAAGTGAGCCGACTGGTGAGCTGACTTAACTAGTTGGCTGGTGAGTGAGCTGACTGGTCAGCCGAATTTAGTCAACTGGCAAGTGAGCTGACTGGTTAGATTTAACAAGTCGGCCGGCAAGTGGGCTGACCAGTGAACCAATTGAAATACTTGACTGAAGAGTAAACCGATAGGTGAGCTGCCTTAACTAGTTATCTGGAGAGAGAACCAACTGCTGAGCTGACTTAACTAGTTGGCTGGCGAGCAAGGTGACTATTTAGCTGTTCTGTTGGCTTGCAAGCGAGCCAACAAGTTTGTAGACCTGTTGGCTGGCGAGGGAGCTAACTAATTTGTGGACCGGTTGGCAGGGGAGGGAGCCAACTAGTTAGCTGACATAATTGAAAGTGGAAGAGCCCACTATTAGCTGACCAGCTAACTGAGTTGCTAGTGGACTAGATGGCTAAGTAACTAGCTGATTTGCTAGTTGATTAAACTAGCTAGCAAACAAGCTATCTAGCTGTCTAGCCAGCTGTCTTAACTAGCTAGATAGCTGGCTAGTTTCTTGCCTAGCTGATTTAGCTAACTAGCTGACTCTCTAGCAGACTAGCTAGCTGAGTTAAGTAGGTAGCTGGCTAGCTACTGACTTAACTAGCTGTGGAGGTTAAATCTGCTGACTTAATTAGTTAGCTACCTTGTGGGATAGATTACTAGCCTGCTGGCTTAACTAGCTAGCTAACTGGAAGGCCAGCTGTCTAGGCAGTCAGCTAGCTACCTAGTGGGCTGGCCAGCTGGCTAGCCAGCCAGATTAAATAGCCAGCCGGCTGTCTGGACAGTCAGATAGCCAGCTGGCTTAACAAGCCAATCACCCTGCTGTTTAGCCGGCTATCCAGCCAGTTTAACTAGCTTGCCACCTACAATACCAGCCTGCTAACCAGCTGGCTTAACTTGCCAGCCATCTAGCTAACCATCCAGCTAACTAACTGACTTAACTAGCTGACTAAACTTGATAGCCATCAGGCTAGCCAGCTGGCTTAACTAGCTAGCCACCTAGCTAGCCATTTGTCTCGCCAGCTCACATTCCTTGCTGACTTAACTAGGTGGTCATCTGGCTAGCCAGCTGGCTTAATTAGCCTGCTACTTACCTAGCCAGGTGGCTACCCAGCTGAATTTTCTAGATGACATAACCAGCTAGTCAGCTGGCTACCAAGTTGATTTAGTTAGCTAGCTACCTAGTTAGCAAGATGAATAGACACTTGAATTAACTAGCATAATTAACCAGCTAGCCAGATGGCTAGCCTTCTGACTCAACTAGGTAACTGAACTCGGTTGCCAGCTGGCTATCCAGCTGATTTAACTAGCTGACATCACTAGCTAATCAGTGGCTTGCCAGCTGATTTAACTAGTTAACTACATATGTATCCCACATTATTGCCAGCTGACTTAACTATCTAGTTACCTAGGTATCCAGCTGGCTAGTGAGCTGACTTAACTAGGCCACCTAACTAGCTAGCCAGCTAGTTAGCCAGCTGACTTAATGAGTTAGCTACACAGCTATGCAGCTTGCTTGCCAGCTGATTTAACTAGCTGCCTTAACTAGCTAGCCAGCTGACTTAACTAACTGAAATAAACTAGCCAGCTGTGCAGTCAAATGACTTAACTAGCTTTTAATTAGCAAGTGAGCTGCCTAGCCAACTGACTTAATGAGGTGACTTGACTAATTAGGTAACTGGTTAGATAGCTGACCTTACTAGTTGATTAACGAGCTAGGTAGCTGGCCAGCCATGTTATTAAACTAGCTTAATTAGCTAGTAATCCAGCTGGCTAGCCAACTGACATAACTAGCTCTCTACCTCTCCAGTCACCTG
>NW_007253917.1:18925-34902 GCF_000164805.1 Carlito syrichta
CATATCTACCTAACTACCTGTCTAACCAGCTGAATAAATATCAAGCTACCTAGCTATCCACAGGGCTAGTCAGCTGACTTAACTAGGTCAATTATCTATCTAGCCTCAGGCTACACAGCTGATATAACTAGCTAGCTACCTAGTTAGCAAGCTGGCTAACAAGCTGATTTAACTAGCTGACTTAAGCTAGCCAGGTAGCTAGACAGCTGACTTAATTGCCTAGATACCTAGCTAGTCAGCAGGCTAGCCAGCTGACTTAACTAGCAGACTTAATGAAGTAGCCAGCTGGATAGCCAGCAGACTTAACTAGCCATCTACCTAGCTAGACATGTGAATAGCCAGCTGACTTAACTAGCTTTCATAACTAGACACCGGATGGCTAGCCAGTTGACTTAACTAGCTACCTACTTACATAGCCCACTGGCTTGCAAGCTGACTTAACTAACTAACTACCTAGCTAACCTCCTGGCCAGTGAGCTGACTTAAGTAGGTTACTTAAATAGCTAGCCAGCTGACTTAACCAGCTAGCTAGCTAGTTAGCTTATTCCTTATTTATCATGCTAGTTGGCTTTCTGAATTATCTAACTTAACTGATTAACTAACAAGCTAGCTAGCTGACTCAACCAGCTTACTTCACATGTTAACTAACTAGCTATCTGACTAATCCAGCTGACTTAACTCGTTAGCTAACTAGCTAGCTAGCTTACTCAAGCAGCTGACTCATCCCGTTTGCTAACTAGCTAGCTAGCTTACTCAAGCAGCTGACTCATCCCGTTTGCTAACTAGCTAGCTAGCTGACACAACCAGCTGACTTAACCCTTCAATTAACTATCTAACTACCTGACACAACCTGCTGACTTAACCCATTAGCTAACTTGCAAGCTAGCTGTCTTAACCAGCTGACTAAGTAAGAAAGCTGACTTAGCTAGCTTAGTTAGCTAGCTGACTTAACTACTTAGCTAGCTGAATTAACTGGCTGACTTAACTAGTTAGCTAGCTGACTTAACTACCTGTATTAAAAAGTTAGCTAACTAACTAGCTGAATAACTAGCTAACTTAACTAATTAGCTAACTATTTCGATAACAGACTTAAGTAGCTGACTTAAATAGTTATCTAATTAGTGAGCTAACTGACTTAGCTAGCTGAATTAGCAAGCTTGCTGTTTAGCTAGCAGATTTAGTCAGCTGACTTAGCTATTTGGCTAACAAGAAAGCTAGCTAATTTAACGAGTTGGTTAATGAGTTAGCAAACTTTTTAAACTAGTTGACAAACGTGTAAATTTGGTGACTCAACTAGTTGGTTAACGAGTTAGCTAGGTGACTTAACTTGTTGGCTGATGAGTCAGCTGACTAGTTAGCTGATATAACAAGTTGGCTAACTACACGGCCGACGAGTTAGCTGGCTTAACAAGTTCGTCGATTAAACGGCCGACTAGTTAGTTGGGTCAATTAGTTGACTGACGAATTTCCCCACTAGTTAACTTGGTTAACGAGTTGGCATTCTAATTTGCTGAACTAACTGTTTGGCCGACTTGACCAACTATTTAGGTGGCCTAACTAGTAGGCTTACTAGTTAGCTGAGCTAACTTATCAGCTGACAAGTTGACCGACTAGTAGACTGATGGATTAGCTAACTCAACTAGTTGGCAGGCTAGTAGGCTGACCATTTAGCTGACTTAACTAGTCTGCCTGCTTGTGAGGTGAGAGGTGAGCTGACTAAACAAGTCGAACAGTGAGTGAGCTGAATTGTCAGCTGACTTAACTAGCCAGCCAGCGAGTGAGCCGACGTGTCAGCTGATTTAACTAGTCGGCCAGTGAATGACCCAATCTGTCAGCTTACTTAACTAACCAACCGAGTGAGTTGACTGGTCAGATGAATTTAGTTGGCTTGCGAGTGAGCCAACAGCTCTGAAGACAACTATTTGACCAACGATTGAGCCGACTGGTGAGCCTAGTTAACTAGTCCGCCTGCCAGTGAGCTGAAGGGTGAGCTGCCTTAACGAGTCGACCGGTGAGTGAGCCAACCAGTGAGCTTAGTTAACTAGTCGTCTGGTGGGGAAACCAACTAGTTAGATGATCTGTTGGCCTCAAATGAGCTGACAAGTTAGTTGACCTGTTGGCTGGCTAGCAAGCCGACTAGTTTGCTGACTGGTTGGCAGGCAAATTATCCGACTAGTTTGCTGGCCTGATGGAAAGCGAGCAATCCTACTAGTTAGCTGACCAGTGAGCTGAGTTTCCAAACAACTAGTTAGCTAAGTAACTAACTGATTTGCTAGCTGAGGTAATGAGCTAGCTGACTAGCTAGCTAGTTATCTAGCTGACATAACTAGCTAGCGAACAAGCTATTTAGCTCTCTAACTAGCTGACATAATTATCTTATTAACTGGGTAGTTAGCTGGCTGGCTGACTTAACTACCTAGCTGAATAGATAGCTGACTTGCTAGCTGACGTTACTAGCTAGCTTTCTAGCAACATGATTAGCTAGCTGACTTAACTAGGAAGCTAAATAGTTAGCTGACTTGCTAGCTGACTTAACTAGCTAACTGGCTAGATATCTGACTTAACTACCTGACTAGCTAGTTGACTGACTAGTTGACTATCCAGCTGACTTAAATAACTAGCTCCCTGGTTGGCTACACAGCTAGCCAGCTGTCTTAACTAGCTAGATACCTGGCTGGCTAGCTGGCTAGACAGCTGGTAGCTAGCTAGCGAGCTGAACAACTGGATAGTTAGTCATTTTAAATAGCCAGTCTGAAGACTGGACAGTCGGATTGCCAGCGGGTTTATCTAGCCAGCCAACCTGGTGGTCAGGTGGCTAGCCTGTCAGCTTAACTAGCTGTCCACCTACATGACCAGTTTGCTAACCAGTTGGCTTATTTTGCCAGCCACCTAGCTAGCCAACCCGCTATCTAGTTGCATTAACTAACTGACTTCACTAAATATCTATTCAGCTAGCCAGCCAGCTTTACTAGCTAGCTACATAGCTAGCCACAT
Source organism: Carlito syrichta (assembly GCF_000164805.1). Lineage (NCBI taxonomy): Eukaryota > Metazoa > Chordata > Mammalia > Primates > Tarsiidae > Carlito > Carlito syrichta. The sequence goes on from NW_007253917.1 coordinate 21,920, forward strand.
GGCTAGCCACTTGTATTAACTAGCAGAATTAACGAGCTAAACAGCTGGCTAGCCAGCTGACTCAACTAGGTAAATGAACTCTTTAGCCAGCTGGCTAGCCAGCTGAATTAACTAGCGTACATTACTAGCTAACGATGTGTTTATCCAGCTGACTTAACTAGTTAGCTACATACATAAACTGCATGCTTGCCAGTTGACTTAACTATCTAGGTAACGTTATCCAGCTGGCTAAAGAGCTGACTTAACTAGGTGACCTAACTAGCTAGCCAGCTGACTAAACTAGAGGACTTACAAGCTAGCTTCCTAGCTAGCCAACTAACTTTACAGGCTGAAATAACTAGCTAGATACCTATCTAGCTCTGTAGCTAGCTAGCTGAACTATCTAGCTGGCTTAACTAGTCAGCTAGCTGACATAAATAGCTGACTTAACTAGCTAGCTACATAGCTGGACAGTTGAATTAACTAGCTGAAATAACTAGCTAGACAGCTGTATTGCCAAATGACTTAACTAGCTTTTTGACAAGCTAGTGAGCTGGCTAGCCAACTGACTTAACATGGTGACTTAACTAGCTAGCCAACTGGTTAGCAAACTGAATAAACTAGTTGATTAACCAGCTAGACCACCTACCTGACCAGTCTGCTAACCAGCCAATTTATCTTGCCAGAAACCTAGCTAGCCAGCCAGCTATGTAGCTGTTGTAACTAGCTGACTTAACTAGATAGACATCCAGCTAGCCAGCCAGCTTAACTAGCTAGACACCTAGCTAGACAGTCAGTTAACCAACTCACTTAACTCGCTGGCTTAACTAGCTTACCAGCTGGCTAGCCAGCACACTTAAATACCTAGTTACCCTCCTAGCCAGGTGGCTAGCCAGTTGACTTAACTAGCCTACTTAATGAGCTAACCAGCAGGCTATCCAGCAGACTTAAACAGCTAGATACCTAGCTACCCAGATGGCTAGCCACTTGAATTAACTAGCTGACCAAACCAGCTAAACAGCGGGTTAGCCAGCTGCCTCGACTGCATGACTTAACTCATTAGCCCGCTGGCTACTCAGCTAACTTAACTAGCTGACATCAGTAGATAGCCAGCTGGCTTGCCAGCTGACTTAATTAGCTAGCTACCAATGTATCCCACTGACTTGCCAGCTGACTTAAGTACCGAGCTACCTAGCTATCAAGCTGACTAGCTAGCTGACTTTACTAGGTGACTTAACTAGCTAGCCAGCTGGCTAGCCAGCTGACTAAACTGGTTGGCTACACAGCTAGGCAACTGGCTAGCCAGCTGATTTAACTAGCTGACTTAATGAACTAGCCAGCTGATATAACTAGCTGACTAAACTAGTTAGCTACCCAGATAGCGAGCTGACTTTACTACATGAAATAAATAGCTAGCTACCTATCTAGCTATCTAGGTAGCTAGCCGACTTAACTAGCTGACATAACTAGCTAGCTAGCTGACATAACATGCTGACTTAACTGGCTATCATGCAAGCCAGATGTCTTAACTAGCTGAAATAACTAGCTACCCAGCTGTCTAGCCATATGCATTAACGAGCTTTTTAACTAGTTAGCGAGCTGGCTAGCCAACTGACTTAACTAGGTTACTTAACTAGCTAGCCAGATTGCTAGCCAGCTGACTTTACTAGATAGTTAACATCTTAGGCAGCTGACTAGCCAGTTGACTTTACTAACTGATTTAAATTGCTAGACAGCTGATATAACTATATAGTTACCTAGCTAGCAAGATGATTTAACTAGCTGATCTAACTAGCTGGCAACTTAGTTAGCCAGCTGACTTGCCAGCTGACTTAACCAGCTGATTTAACCAGCTAGCCAGCTGGCTAGCCATCTGATTTAACTAACGGACTTAACTAGCTAGCCAGCTTGCTGGCCAGCTGAATTAACTAGCTGATTCAACCAGCTAACCAGGTGGCTATCCAGCTGACTAAAGTAGCTAGCTACATAGCTAGCCAGCTGGGAAGCCAGCTGAATTAATTACCTGACTTAACAAGCTAGCCAGCTGGCTAGCCAGCTGACTTAACTAGCTTGCTACCTAGTTATCCAGCTGGCTATCCAGCTGACTTAACTAGTTGACTTAACCAGTTAGCCAGCTGGGTAGTCAGCTGACTCAACTAGCTCACATAACAATTTAGCCAGTTGGCTAGACAGCTGACTTAACTAGCTCTCTACCTAGCTAGCGAGCTTACTAGCCAGCTGACTTAACCAGCTGACTTAATTAGCTAGACTGCTGACTAGCCAACTGACTTAACTAGCATGCTACCTAACTGACCATCTTCAAGTCAGCTGACTTAACTAGCTGACTTAGACAACTAGCCTGCTTGCTAGTCAGCTGAATTAACCTGGTTGATATATAGCTAGCCAGCTGGCTAGCAAGCTGACTTAACTAATCGACTTAACTAAGTAGCCAGTTGTCTAGTCAACTGACATAAGTCACCAGCTACCTAGCTAGCCACTGGCTAGGCAGCTGACTTAAATAGGTGACTTATCTAGATAGCCTGTGGGATAGACAGTTGACTTAAGTATCTGGCAACCTAACTAGCCAGCTACCTAGCCAGCTTAATTAACTAGCTGGCATAACTAGCTACCCAGCTAGCTAGCTGGCTGACCTAACTACCTAGGTATCTAGCTAGCTAGCTGGATAGTCAGCTGACTTATCTAGCTAGCTACCTACATAGCCTGCTGGCCTGCCAGCTGACTTAACTACTTAGCTTCCCAGCTAACCAGCTGGCTATTGAGCTGGCTTAACTATGTTACTTAACTAACTAGTTAACAGACTAGCCAGCTAATTTAACTAGCTAGCTACCCAGCTAGGCAGCTGACTCACAAGCTGACTTAACTCACTGACTTAACTAGCTAGCAAGCTGACTTCACTAGCTGACTTAAACAGCTAGCTACCAAGCTAGTCAGCTGGCTTAACTAGCTAGCTAAACAAGCTAGCTGCCTAGCAAGCTATCTAGCTAGCCACCTTGCTTAACTAGGTGACATATCTAGACGCCTGATTGCTAGCCAGGTGACTTAATTAGCTACCTACATAGCTAGCCCACTGGATTTCAGCGGACTTCACTGACTAACAACCTAGCTAACCTGCTGGCCAGCAAGCTGACTTAACTAGGTGACTTAACTAGCTAGCCAGCTTACCTTAATAGCTGGCATAACTAGCTAGCTACCTACATAGTCAGCTGACTTAACTAGCTGCTTTAACTAGCTAGCTTCCTAGCTAGCTATTATATAGTTAGCTGACTTAACTAGCTGACTAAATCAGCTAGCTACCTACCTAGTCAGCTGGCTTAACTAGCTGGCTCAACTAGCTAACTACCTAGCAAGCTATTTAGCTAGCCACCTCACTTAACTAAGTGACATAACTAGACACCTAATTGCTGGCCAAGTGACTTAAATAGCTACCTACATAACCTGCCAACTGGATTATCAGCGGACTTAACTGCTTAACTATCTAGCTAACCTGCTGACCAGTGAGCAGACTTAACTAGGTGAGTTAACTAGATAGCCAGCTTACCTTAATAACTTACATAACTAGCTAGCTACCTACCTAGTCAGCTGACTTATCTACCTGCATTAACTAGCTAGCTCCCTAGCTAGCTATCATATAGCTAGCTGACTTAACTAGTTAGCTAGCTGACATATCTAGCTGAATTAAGTAGCTAGCTACCTAGCTAGCCAACTGACTTAACTAGCTGAAATAACCAGTGAGCCAGTTTTTTAACCATCTGAGGTAACTAGCTTTTTAATAACTAGACAGTTGGCCAGACAACTGACAATGAGCTGACTTACCTAGCTGACATAGTTACATAGCAAGCTGAATAAACCAACTGAAATAACTAGCTCGCTACTTAGCTAACCACCTGGCTAGCCAGCTGACTTAACTTGCTGACCTAAATAACTGGCCTGCTTGCAAATCAGCTGAATTAAATTGCTTGCTCTATAGCTAGCCTGCTGGTTAGCCAGCTGACTAAACTAGTTGGCTTAACAAGCTTGCCAGCTCTCAAGACAGCTGAGTTAATTAGCTGGAGAGCCAACTGACTTAACTAGGTGACTTAACTAGCTAGCCAGCAGTCTAGACTGCTGACCTATCTATCTAGCTACATAACTAGCCAGCTGTCTAGCCAGCAGACTTAACTAGCTATGCAGCTGGCTAGCAGGCTGACTTAACTGCCTAAGTACCTAGCTAGCTACCTAGTTAACCAGCTGTCTATTGAGCTGACTTAACTGGGTTACTTAACTACCTAACTGGGTAGCCAGCTGACATAACTATTTATCTACCCAGCTAGGCAACTGGCTAGTCAGCTGATTTAACTTGCTGACTTAACTAGTTAGCAAGCTAACTTAACTACCTGACTTAACCAGCTAAATACCTAGGTCACTAGCTGGTTTAACTAGCTGAATAACGAGCCACCTAGCTGACATAGCTAGCTGACTTATATACCTAGATTCCTAGGTAACAGTTGAATTAACTAGCAGAAATAACTAGCTAGCCAGATGGCTAGCCATCAGACTAAACTAGCTTTTTAACTAGCTAACCATCTGGATAGCCAACAGACTTAACGAGCTGACTTAACTAACTAGGCAGCAGGTTACCAGCTGACTTAACTAGCTGACTTAACCAGCTAATCAGCTGGCTAGCTAGGTGACTTAACTAGCTGGCTACCTATCTACCCAGCTGGCTAGCCCATTGACTTACCAGCTGACCTAAGATAGCAAGCTGGCAAGCCAGTTCACTTAACTAGCTAGATACCTACATAGCCTGCAGGCTAGCAGGCTGACTTAACTATCTGACTTGAATAGCTTGCCTGCTGGGTAGCCAGCTGACATATCTATCTAGCTCCCTGCCTAGCCAGCTGGCTAGACAGCTGACTAAATTAGCTGACTTAACCAGCTAGCCAGTTGGCTAGCCAGCTGACTTAAAACGCTGACATCACTAGCTAGTCAGGTAGCTATCTAGCTGATTTAACTAGCTAGCTGCATACATTGTCAGTTGGCTAGCCAGCTCTCTTAACTAGCTGAATTAACCAGATAGCCAACTGGCTAGCCAACTGACTTAACTAGCTCGCTACCTAGTTAGCCATCTGGCTAGCCAGCTGACTTAACTAGCTGAGTTAACTAGCTAGCTACCTAGCTGACCAGTTGACTTATATATTTAGTAACTAGCTAGCTACCTAGCTACTCAGCTGATTTAAATAGTTATCTAACCAGCTAACCTAGCTAACAAGCTGACTTAAATAGTTAGTGGCATAGCTAGCTTGCTGACTTAACAAGCTAGCTAACTAGTAAGCTTACTCCTTATCTAATGTGCTAGCTAGCTGACTTAATCATCTGACTTAACTTGCTACCTAAAGAGCTAGCTAGCTGACTCAACCAGCTGACTTAGCTTATTAGCTATCTAGCTAGCTTGCCTACTCAACCAGTTGACACAACCCATTTGCTAACTAGTTAGCTAGCTGACTCAACCAGCTTGCTTAACCCATTGTTTAACTAACTACCTCACTCAACCTGCTGACTTAACCCATTAGCTAACTAGCTAGATAACTGTCTTAACCATCTGACTAAATTAGAAAGCTTACTTAACTAGCTGACTTAGCTATCTGAATTAACTACTTAGCTAGCTGACCTCACTGGCCAACTTAACAAGTTAGTTAACTTACTTAACTACCTGAATTAAATAGTTAGCTAAGTAGCTGAATAACTACCTGCTTTAATAATTATCTAACAAGTTAGGTAGCAGACTTAAGTAGGTGACTTAAATAGTTAGCTAACTAGTGAGCTAGCTGACTTAGCTAGCTTACATAGCTAGCTCGCTGGTTAGCTAGCTGACTTAGTTAACTAATTGGCTAATGAGATAGCTAGCTGACATAATGAGTTTGTCAACGAGTTATCTAACCGTTTTAACTAGTTGGTAAACAAATTAAATAGCTGACTTAATGAGTTGGTTAACGAGTTAGCTAGGTTATTTAACTTGTTGCCTGACGAGTCAGCTGACTACTTAGATTGTTTAACACGTTGGTAGCCTACTCGGCCGACGTGTTAGCTGGCTTGAGAAGTCGGCCGACTTGTCGGCTGACCAGTTAGCTGGGTTAGCAATATGACTGACGAGTTGGCCCACTAGTTACCAATGTTAAATACTTGCCTGCTCGTTTGCTGAATAACTTGTCAGGCGACTAATTGGCCGACAAGTTAGCTGACTTAACTAGTCAACCAACAAGGTAAGTGTGCTAACTTGTCAGCTGACATGTTGGTCGACTAGTCGAATGATAGGTTAGCTCACTTTGCTACTTGGACGCCTAGTTGACGCACCGATTACCTGACTTAACTAGTAGGCCAGCGTGTGATTCAACAGGTGAGCTCTCTTAACTCAGTGGGCGAGAGTGCCGACTGGTCATGTGACTTAACAAGTCGGCAAGCGAGGGAGTCGACAAGTAAGCTGACTTAACTAGTCGGCTGGCGAGTGAGCCGACTGGTCAGCTGACTTAGCTAATCTGCTGGTGAGTGAGCTGACTGGTCAGCTGACATTAGTCGACTGGTGAGTGAGCCAACTGATTAGAAAACTTAACTAGTTGGTCGATGAGTGAGAAGACCGGTGAGCTGAATTCACTAGTTGACCTTCGAGTGAGCTGATGGGTGAGATGCCTTAACTAGTCGGCCAGCGAAAGAGCCATTCGTGAGCTGACTTAACTAGTCAGCTGGTGAGCAAGCCGACTAGTTAGCTGTTCTGTTGTCCTGCGAGCAAGCTGATGAGTTAGTTGAATTTTTTGCTGGCAAGTGAGCCGAATAGTTTGCTGACTGATTGTCAGGTGAGTGAGCAGATTAATTAGCTGAACTGATGGAAAGCAAGTGAGGTCACTCGTTAGCTGAGCAGCTTGCTGAGTTGCTAGCCCACTAGTTAGCTAAATAGCTATATGATTTTCTCACTGACTTAAGTAGATAGCTGACTAGCTAGCTGGCTATGTGGCTGGCATAACTAGCTAGCAAACAAGCTATCTAGCTCTCTATCTAGCTGACATCTAGCTAGCTAACTGGTTAGTTAGCTGGCTAGTTGACATAACAATCTAGCTAATTAGTTAGTTGACTAGATAGCTGACTTAGTTAGCTGACAAGCAACCTGACTCCCCAGATGACTTAACTATCACGTTGAATAGTTAGCTGACTTGCTAGTTGACTTAACTAGCTAGCTGGCTAGCTAGCTGGCTTAACTAACTGATTAGATAGTTGACTGGCTAGCTGGCTAGCCAGCTGATTTAACTAGCTAGCTACCTGGCTGGCAGGACGGCTAGCCAGCTGGCATAACTAGCTGGCTACCTCACTGGCTAGTTGGCTAGGCAGCTGGCTAGCTAGCTAGAGGGCTGACCAGCTGGCTAGCTAGCTGAATTAAATAGCCAGCCAGCTGGCTGGACAGTCTGATAGCCAATCGGCTTAACTAGCCAGCCACCCTGCTGGTCAGCCGGCTAGTCAGTCAGCTTAACTAGATGGCCACCTACCTGACCAGCCTGTTTACCAGTCATCTTAACTTGTCAGCCACCTAGCTAGCCAGCCAGTGAACCAGCTGACTTATCTAGCTGACTTAAGTAGATAGCCATCTGGCTAGCCAGCTGGCTTAACTAGCTAACCTCCAAACTAGCCAGATGGAAAGCCAACTCTCTTAACCAGCTGTGTGAACTAGCTAGTCAGCAGGCTAGTCAACTGACTTAATTAGCCTGGTATCTTCCTATCCAGGGGGCTAGCCAGTTGACTTAACTAGCTGATGTAACAAGCCAGACAGCTGTCTAGCTGGCTGACTTAACTAGCTGGTACCTAACTAGCCAGATGACTAGCCACTTGAATTAACTAGCTGACTTAACCAACTAAGCAGCTGGAGAGCCAGCTGACTCAACTAGGTGACAGCTCATTAGCCAACTGACCAGCCACCTCAATTAATTAGCTGACATCACTAGATAGCCAGGTGGTTAGCCAGCTTACTTAACTAGCTAGCTACCTACGTATCACCCTGGCTTGCCAGCTGACTTAACTAGCTGATGTAAAAAAGTAGCCAGCTGGCTAGCCAGCAGACTTATCTAGCTAGCTATACACTTAGGCAGCTGACTAGCCAGCTGACTTAACTAACTTAATTAGCTAGGCTGCTGACTTAAGTAGCTGAGTTAACTAGGTAGCTACCTACCTAGCCAGCTGTCATAAATAGCTAATATAACAAGCAAGCCACCTAGCTAGCTATCATATAGCTAGTTGTCTTACCTAGGTGACTTAATTAGCTAGCTCGCTGAAATATCTAGCTGACAACTAGCTAGCTTTCTAGCTAGCCAGCTGACTTAATTAGCTGAAATATCTAGCGACCCAGATCGCTGCCCATCTGACATAACTAGTTTTTTAACTAGCTAGCCAGCTGGCTTGAAATGTGACTTAACGTGCTGACTTAGCTAGCTACCTAGTTGGTTAGCCAGCTGAGTAAACTAGCTGACTTAACTAGTCTGTCAGCTGGAGAGCCAGCTGTTTAATTTGCCTAGCTACCTAGCTAGCCAGCAGCCTAGCCGGCTGACTTAACTAGCTGACTTAAAGAAGTAGTCAACTGGCTAGTCATCAAACTTAACTAGCTATCCACTTAGCTAAACAGCTGTCTAGCCAGCTGACTTAACTAGCTGATATAATTAGATAGCCTAATAGCTTGCGAACTGACATAACTAGCTACCTACCTACATAGCTGGCTGGCTTGACAGTCTACTTAACTACCTAACTATGTAGGTAACCAACTGACCAGCGAGCTGATTTAATTAGGTGACTTAACTAACTAGCCAGCCGGCTAGCCATCTGACTTAACTAGATAGCTACCCTCATAGGCAGATGGCTAGCCAACTGATTTAACTAACTGACTTAACCAGCTAGCCAGTTGATTAGCTAACTGACTTAACTAGCTAGCTACCAGATGAGTTAACCAGCTTATTTAACTAGCTAGCTACCTGACCAGTCAGCTGGCTGATCAGCTGACTTAACTATCTGACTTAATTAGCTAGCCAGAAGGATGGCCAGCTAAATTAAATATCTGACTTTACCAGCGAGCCAGCTAACTAGCCAGCTGACTTAACTAGCAACCTACCTAGCCAGCCTGCTGTGAAGCCAGCTGAATTATCTAGGTGAATTAACTACCTTGCCAGCAGGCTAGCCAGCTGACTTAACAAGCTTAATACCTAGACAGACAGCTGTCTAGCCATCTAACTTAACTAGTTGACGTAATCAGGTAGCCAGCTGTCTAGTAGGCTGGCATAATTGCCTAGCTACCTAGCTAGACAGCTGGATAGCCAGCTGACTTAACTAGCTAGCTACCTACATAGCCTGTTGTCTTGCCAGCTGACTTAACTACCTGGCTACCTAGCTATCCAGCTTGCTAGTGAGCTGACTTGACAAGAATAGTTAACTAGCTAACAAACAGGCTAGCCAGTTGACTTAATTAGCTAACTACACAGCTAGGCAGTAGGCTAGCCAGTTGAGTTAATTCACTGACTTAACTAGCTAGCAAGCTGATTTAACTAGCTAAATTAACCATCTAGTTACCTAGCTAGCCAACTGGCTTAACTAGCTGGCACAGCTAGCTAGCTACCTAGCTAGCTATCTAGCAGCCAACTGACTTAACTAGCTGACTTAACTAGCTAGCTAGCTGACATAACTAGCTGACTTATATAGCTAGCTCCCTAGCTAGCCAGCTGTTTTAGCTAGCTGAAATAACTAACTAGCCAGATGGATAGCCATCTGAATAAACAAGATTTTTGACTACCTAAGCAACTGAATAGCCAACTGACATAATGAGCTGTCTTAACTATATAGCCAGCTGTTTGCCAGCTTACTTGACTAGCTGACTTAAACAACTAGTCAGCTGCCTAGCTAGCAGACTTAACCAGCTGGCTCTATATCTATCCAGCTTGCTAGTCAGCTGACTTACCTTGCTGACTTAAACTAGCAAGCTGGTAGCCAGTTCATTAACTAGCTAGATACCTACCTAGTCAGCATGTTAACCAGCTGATTGAGCAGGCTGACTTGAACTGCTAGCCTGCTGGCTAGCCAGCTGGCTTAATGAGTGAGCCACCAAGTGAACCAGACAAATAATCAGCTCTCTTAAATCGCTGACTAAACTAGCTAGAAAGCCGGCTAGCTAGCTGATTTAATTAGTTAGCTACCTACCTAGTCAGGTGGTTAATCAGCTGACTTAACCAGCTAGCCAGATGGCAAGCCAGCTGACATAACTCGCTAGTTACCTAGCTAACCAGATGACTAGCCACTTGAATTAACTAGCTGACTTAACAAACAAGTCAGTTAACTAGCCAACTGACTCAACTAGCTGACTTAACTTGTTCGCCAGCTGCCTAGTCAGCTGACTTAACTAGCTGTCTTCACTAGATATCCAGGTGGCTAGCAAGTGGATTTAACTAGCTAGGTACCAATGAATTCCACTGGCTTGCCAGCAGAATTAACTACCAAACTACCTAGCTAACCTGCTTGCTTGCCAGCTAACATAACTTGCTGTCATAACTACCTGCCCTGATTTCTAGCCAGTTTAATTAACTGGCTTTATATATAGCAGGCCAGCTGTCTATCCAGCAGAATTAACTAGGTGAGTTATCTAGCTAGACAGATGTCTAGCCAGCTGACTTAACTAGCAATCTACCTACCTAGCCAGCTGGTTAGTCATCTGACTTAACTAGGTGACTTAACTAGCTAGCCAGCTTGCTAGTCAGCTGACATAACTAGCTAGCTACCTAGTTTGCAAGCTGGCTAGCTAGCTGACTTAACCAGCTGACTTAATTAGCTAGCTAGCTGACATAACTAGCTGACTTAATTAGCTAGCTTCCAGCTTGCCTGCTGACTTAACTAGCTGAAATAACTAGCGAGCCAGCTGGCTGCCCATCTGATGTAAATAGCTTTTTAACTAGCTAGCCAGCTGGTTAGACAACTGAATTAACATGCTAACTTAACTAGCTAACCATCTGGTTAGCCAGCTGACTAAGGTAGCTGACTAAACTAGCTGGCCAGCTGTCTAGCAACCTGACTTAATTGTCTAGCTACCTAGTAGCCAACAGCCTAGCCAGCTGATTTAATTAGCTGAATTAATGACGTAGCCAGCTGGCTGGCCAACAGACTCAACAAACTATCTACCTAGCTAGACAGCTGGATAGTCATTTGACTTATCTAGCTAACATTACAAGATAGCCTAAAGCCTAGACAGCTGACTTAAGTAGCTACCTACCTACATAGCCCGCTAGCTGGCCAGCTGACTTAACTAATAACTACCTAGCTAACCTGCTAGCCAGCGAACTGACTTAACTAGGTGAGTTAACTAGCTAGCCAACTGGGTAGCCAGCTGAATTAACTAGATAGCTACCCTGATAGCTAGTTGGCTAGCCAGCTGACTTAACTAAATGTCTTAACTAGTTAGCCAGGTGACTTAACTAGCTAGCTACCTAGCTAGTCAGCTAACTTAACTAGATGACTTAAGAAGCTAGCTACCTACCTAGAAAGCTGGATGGCCAGCTGACTTAACTAGCTGACTTAATCAGCTAGCCAGCTGGCTGGCCAGCTGAATTAACTTGCTGATTTAACCAGCTATCCAGCTGACTAGCCTGCTGACTCAACTAGCTAGCTACCCAGCTAGCCAGCTGGGAAGCCAGCTGAACTAACTAGTTGATGTAACTAACTAGCCAGCTGGCTAGACAGCTGACTTATCTAGCTTGCTACCTAGATATTCAGCTTGCTAGTCATAAGAATTTAGTTGGTTTAACCAGCTAGACAGCTGAGTCAATTAGCAGACTTAGCTAGTTAGCCAGCTCACTAGCCAGCTGACTTAAACTCTCTACCTAGCTAGATAGCTGTCGAGCCACCTTACTATACTGTACCCAGTAAAAGACTATATATTAGTGACTGGAGTTTTTAATGGCTCTACTCTTGCCACAGTTATGTGACATTCCAATGGATGGGTGCCTCCTGTACTGTCCATAAAGTACGGCATCCAGCAGATTATTCAGCCTCAGCTATGGAGAGCTCTCACAGCCCTTCAACCAGTCAGCCTGTCTAGATCTGTTGAACAAACTCAGTCATATCTTATTAGAGCATATTTGCAATCTCCTTATATATTTCTTATTTGGAATGAATATCAAACTGTTAAAATTGTTTATCGTGCTAATGTTTATAAGATATCTTGTACTGAATGCATTTTACTACTTGTTTAACCAACGCCTTTTATGAGGGATTTGTCATTCTTAAGCAACTCCCTTATTTGATAGTCCCCATATCTTTATCATCCCGTTGATATGCTGAATATGGTTTACAGACATTGCATGAGGTTAATGCTGTGTTAGAAAGACAGAAATAAAATTTTAGCTACTTTAATTTTAGGAATTACAGCATTAATAATCTATTGCTACTTCAGTAACCGTTTCAGCTGTAGCTCTATCTAAGAAAGTTCATACAGCTACCTTTACTGATCAGTTATCTAAGAATGTTTCTATTGCATTAGCTACTCAGGAGACTATAGATCAAAAGTTAGAGAGTACAGTTAATGCTTTAGAGGAGACAGTTTTAGCAGTAGGACAGAGCTTGTAACTTTAAAGATAAAATTGGCTTTCCGATGTCACTCTGAGTTTAAGTGGATTTGCCTCACTCCTTTGGAGGTGAATAAGTCTGTTCATAATTGGGACAAGATAAGGAATCATACCCTTGGAATTTGGAATCATTCGGACTTGAGGATAGACCTTACTAATTATATCATGATATGCGGGACATAACTGTTGCTGAAAAGCAGTTTCAGGTCCTATGAATTGGCTAGCTCCATATTTAATAACTTATCATTGTTTGTTAATCAAAAGTCATTGATGTCTATACTCATTAATGTGGGAATTTGTGGGACAGTGATTCTTGTGTTGCTATGCCTATTTCCAGTTATTTTCAGAGTACTGAAGAAGAACATTTCTCAG
>NW_007253917.1:34922-42467 GCF_000164805.1 Carlito syrichta
GTTCCTGTTTCCCATTAACTCTGGTTTTGGCTTAGGTATTAGACATAATTCAAATTCAGGTCACACTTGGGAACCTTTTATACGGTACAAGCCTCTTTATAAGATTTAAAAGTATATTTGTAGAACTAGTATGTACTTACAGAGAGCTGTTTTCAGCTTTTCAATGGTATAAATGACTATCTAGAGTTATCAGAAATGGTCCAGCACAAAATTTGGGCTGGGCCAAATTCCTGAGGGCCCAGCGTGCATTTTGGACTGGGTTGCATTCTTTTATGCCAGATTTAGCAGGCTGGCCATCTGGATGGCAAACCAAGATAAAAAGCCAGCTGTCTGTATGGAGAGTGGGACAGTCAGCCAGCTTAACTACCCAGTCAACCTTCTGTTCACCTGTCTAGCCAACCGGCTTAACTAGCTGGCCACCTTAACTGACCAGCCTACTAACAATCTGGTTTAACTTGCCAGCCACCTATCTAGGCAGCTGGCTAACCTGCTGACTTAAATAGGTGACTTAATTAGATAGCCATCCTGCTAGCCAGCTCCCTATATTAGCTAGTCACATAGATAACCAGCTGGCTAGCCTGCTCACTTAAATGCCTGACTTAACTAACTAACCATCCAGCTAACCAGCTGACTTAATTAGATAACTACCTACCTAGGCATGTGGCTAGCCAGCTGACTTAAATAGCTGACTTAACTAGCTAGCTACCTGGCTAGATAACTGGCTAGGCAGCCATATAGTTGGCTATTGAGCTGGCTAGTTGGCTACCAGCTGGCTTAAATAGCCAACCATCTGGCTGGACAGTGGGATAGAAAGCCAACTTAACTAGCAAGCCACCATGCTGGTCAGCTGGCTAGCCATCTGGCTTCATTAGCTGGCCACCTACCTAACCAGCCAACTTACCAGCTGTCTTTACTTGCCAGCAACCTAGCTAGACAGCTGGCTAGCCAACTGACTTTACTAGCTGCATCAACTAGACAGCCATTGGGTTAACCAGCTGTCTTAACTAGCTAGCCATCTAGCTAGAGAGCCGGCTAGGCAGCTCACTTAACTCACTGAATTTGCTAGCTAGTCAGTCGACTAATGAGCTGATTTATTAGGTAGCTACCTACCTAGCCAGGTGGCTAGCCAGCTGACTTAACTAACTGATTTAACCAGCTAGCCAACTGGCTAGCCAGCTGACTTAACTAGCGAGATACCTAGCTAGCCAGTTGACTTGCCACTTAAATTAACTAGCTGACTTTTCCATCTACCAGTTGGATAGCCAGCTGACTCAACTATCTGACATAACTAGTTAGACAGCTGCCTTGCTAGGTGACTAGCAAGCTGTCTTAACTAGCTAGCTAAGGACATATACCACTGGCTTGCCTGCTGAATTAACTACGTATCTACCTAGCTAATCAGCTGGCTAGCAAGCTGACTTAACTAGGTGACTTAACTAGCTAGACAGCTGGCTAGCCAGCTGATTTAATTAACTAACTACCTAGCTAGGGAGCTGGAAAGCCAGATGAATTAACAAGCTGACTTAAATAACTAGCCAGCTGGCTAGCCAGCTGAATTAACTAGGTTGGTACCTAGCTATCCAGCTGTCTAACCAGCTGACTTAACTTGTTGACTTAACCAGCTAGCCAGCTGGAACAACTAGCAGACTTAACTAGTTACCCAGCTGGCTACCCAGCTAACTTAACTAGCTCTCCACCTAGATAGCTTGCAGGCTAGTCAGCGGACTTAAGTAACTGACATAATTTGCTAGCCTGCTGGTTAGCCAACTGACTTAAACTTGCTACCTAGCTAGCCACCTGGCTAGCCAGCTGACTTAACTAGTTGATGTAAATAGCTGGCCTGCTTGCCAGACAGATGAATTATCTAGCTTCCTATATATCTAGTCAGCTGGCTAGCCAGATGCCTTAACTAGATCAGTTAAGTAGGTAGCCAGCTGACTTAAGTAACAAACTACCTAGCTACCAGCTGGATATAGAGCTGACTTAACTAGGTGGCTTTACTAGCTAGCCATGGGCTAGCCAGCTGACTTAACTAGCTAATTTAATTAGCTAGCTAACTGACATATCTAGCTGACTTATATAGCCAGCTTCCTAGCTAACCAGCTGTCTTAACTTGCTGAAATAACTATCTAGACTGATGGATAGCCATCTGCCTTAACTAGCTTTATAACTAACTAATCAGTTGGATAGCCCACTGACTTAATGAGCTGATTTAACTAGCTAGCCAGTTGGTTTCCTGCTGACATAACTAGCTGAATTAACCAGCTAGTCAGCTGGCTAACCAGCTGACTTAACTAGCTGGCTACCTATCTAGCAAGATGGCTAGACAATTGACTTACGTAGCTGACTTAAGCTATCAAGCTGGCCTGGCAGCTCACTTAACTAGCTAGCTACCTACCTAGATAGCAAGCTAGCCAACTGAATTAACTAGCTGACTTGAACAGCTAGCCTGCTGGCTTGCCAGCTGACTTATCTAGCTAGTTACCTACCTAAACAGCTGGCTAGACAGCTGACTAAACTAGCTGACAACCAGCTAGCCAATTGGCTAGCCAGCTGACTTAACTCAAAGACATCACTAGCTAGCCAGGTAGCTATCAAGCTGACTTAACTAGCTAGCTACCTACATTGCCAGTTGGTTAGCCAGCTTTCTTAACTAGCTGAATTAACCAGCTAACCAGTTGGATAGCCAACAGTCTTATCTACCTCGCTACCTAGCTAGCCAGCTGGCTAGCCAGCTGACTTAATTAGGTGAATTAACTAGCTAGCTACTAGTTAGACAGCTGACTTAAATTGCTAACTAGCTGACAACCTCACTAGCCAACTGATTTAGCGGCCTAGTTAGCTAGCTGACTTAACATGATAGCTAAATAGTTAGCTTACTCATTATCTAACATGCTAGCTAGCTGTCTTAGTCATCTGACTTAAATCATTAGCTAATGAGCTTCCTGGGTGGCTCAAGCAGCTTACTTAACTCGTTTGCAAACTAGCTAGCTAGCTGACTCATCCAGTTGACTTAACTCGTTAGCTAACTAGCTAGTTAGCTTGCTCAACTAGCTGACTCAACCCGTTTGCTAACTAGCTTGCTAACTGAGTCAAACAGCTGTCTTAACCAGGTAATTAACTAGCTAACTACCTGACTCAACCTTGTGACTTAATCCATTGGCTAACTAGCTAGCTAGCTGTTTTAGCCAGTTGACTTAATTAGAAAGTTGACTTAACTAGCTGAATTAGGTAGGTGACTTAACTACATAGGTAGTTGACTTCACTGGAAGACTTAACTAGTTAGCTAGTTGACTTAACTACATGAATTAAATAGTTAGCTAACAATTTAACTAGCTGAATTACTAGCTTGCTTAACTAATTAGCTAGCTATTAAGTTTTAGACTTAAGTAACTGAATTAAATATTTAGCTAACTAGTGAGCTAGCAGACATAGCTAGCTTACTTAGCTAGCTAACTGGTTAGATAGCTGACTTAGCTAGCTGACAACTAGTTGGTTAATGAGACAGCTAGCCAACTTAAAAGTTGGTTAACGAGTTAGCTACCTCTTTTAACTAGTCGGTAAATGAGTTAACTAGTTGACTTAACTAGTTGTTTAACGAGTTAGCTGGGTGACATTACTTGTTGGCTGATGAGTTGTCACAAAGTCAGCTCTGTTAACTAATTGGGTGGCTGGTGTTGTGAACTAATTATTCGGCTGATTAGTAGCTATACTAGTTAGCAGGCCTAACTTGTCAGTGACTAGTTAGCTGATCTAACTTGTCAACTGACAAGTTAGCCAATTAGTCAGCCGATTGGTTAGCTGACTTTACTAGATGGCTGGCTGGGCAGCCGACCGGTTAGCTGACTTAACTAGTTGACCGGCGAGTGAGCCGAGAGGTGAGGTGACTTTAAAAATTGTCCTGTGAGTGAGCCGACAGGTCAGGTGATTTAACTAGTCAGCCGGGGAATGAGCCAGCTGGTCAGCTCACTTAACTAGTCTGCCGGCAAGTGAGCTGACTTGTCAACTGAATTAAGTTGGCTGACGAGTGATCTGACTGGTCAGAGGACTTAACTAGTAGGCCGGCAAGTAAGCCAACCTGTGAGCCAACTTAACTAGTCAGCTGGAGAGTGATGGGACAGGCGAGCTGCCTTAACTAGTCAGGTGGCAAATCAGCCAACTGGTGAGCAGACTTAACAAGTCGGCTGGCAAGCAAGCCAGCTCGTTAGCTAGCCTGTTGGCCTGTGAGTGAGCCGACATGTTAGATGACCTGTTGGCTGGCAAGTGAGCTGACTAATTTGCTGACCGGTTGGCAGGCAAGGGATCTCACTAGTAAGCTGACCTGATGGAAAGAGAGCAAGCCCACTAGTTAGATGACCAGCTTGCTGAATTGATAGCCAACTAGTAAGCAAAATAACTAGCTGATTTGCTAGCTGATTTAACTAGCTAGTTGTCTAGCTAGCTGGCTATCTAGCTGACATAACTAGATAGCAAACAAGCTATCTAGCTATCTAGCTAGCTGACTTAACTAGCTAGCTACCTGCCTAGTCAGCTGACTAGCTGACTTACCTATCTACTTGACCAGCTACCTAGCTGACTAGTACACTGTATAGCTAGCTGACTTAACTCGCTAGATGAATAGTTAGCTGAGTTGCAAGCTGACTTAATTATCTAGCTGGATACCTAGTTTACTTTACTAGTTGACTAGCAAGTTGGCTGTATAGCTGACTAGGCAGCTGATTTAAGTAGCTAGCTGCATGTTTGCCTAGACTGCTATCCATCTGGCTTAACTAGCTCGGTACCTGGATGGCTAGCTGGCTCCCTAGCGAGCGAGCAGGCTGGCCAGCTGGCTAGCCAGTCAGCTAAATTAGGCAGCCTGCAGGCTGGACAATTGGATAGCCAGCCTGCTTAACTAGCTAGCGGCCCTGCTGCTCATCTGGCTAACCAGCCAGCTTAACTAGCTGACCACCTACCTGAAAAGCCTGCTAACCAGCTGGCTTAACTTGCCAGCCACCTAGCTAGCCAGCCAACTAATTAGCTGACTTAACCAGCTACCCAGCTGGTTAGGCAGCAGGCTCAACTAGTTGACTTAACTGGTTAGCCAGCTGTCTAGGTAGTAGACATAACTAGCTAACAACACTAGCTATCCTGGTGGCTAGCCAGCTGACTTAACTTGCTAGCTAACTAGTTAGCCAGCTGGGAAGCCAGCTGAATTAACTAGCTGACTTAAATAGCTAGGCAACTGTCTAGCCAAGTGACTTAACTAGTTCGCTACCTAGCTAGCCAGTGGAAAAGCCAGCTGACTTAACTAGCTGACTTAAATAGCTAGCAAGCTGGCTAGACAGCTGACATAACTAGCTAACTCCCAAGGTAGCCAGTTGTCTAGCTAGCTTACTTAACTAGGTTATGTAACTTGCTAGCCATCTGGCTATTTAGCTGGCTAGCTGACATAGTTTTCTAGCTGATTAGCTAGCTGACGACCTAGATGACTTAATGAGCTAGCTTGCTATCAAGCTGACTAGCTAGCTGACTAGCTAGCCACCTACCTGTCTATCTAGCCACCTACCAGACCAGCCTGCTAATGAGCCATCTTGACTTTACAGCCACCAATCTAGTCAGTTGGCTAACCAGCTGACTTAACTAGCTGAATTAACTAGATAGCCATCCTTCTCGACAGCTGGCTTAACTAGCTATCCACCTAGCTATCCAGCTGGCCGCCAGCTAAATTAACTCACTGACTTAACTAGCTATCTACATAGCTAACTAGTTGGCTAGCCACTTGAACTAACTAGCTGACTTAACCTGCTAGCCAGCTGGCTATCCAGCTCACTCAACTATGTGACTTAACTAGTTAGCCAGCTGTCTAGCCAGCTGACTTAACTAGTTGACATCACTAGCTAGACATTTCGCTAGCCAGCTGACTTAATTAGCTAAATACCTACGTATCCCACTGGCTTGCCAGCTAACTTAACTAAAATAGCTTCCTAGCTAACCAGATGGTTAGCGAGCTGAGTTAACTAGGTGACTTAACAGCTTGCCAGCTGGCAAGCCATCTGACTTAACTAGCTAGCTACACAAGTTAGGCAGGTGGTTAGCCAGCTGACTTAACTAGCTAGCCAGCTGATGTAACTAGCTGTTTTAACTAGCTGGCCTGCTTTCTAGCCAGTTGAATTAACTAACTTGCTACATATCTAGCCAGCTGTCTTTCCAGCCGAATTAACTTTCCAGCTGAATTAGCTGAATTAACTTATCTTGCTAACAAGCTGTCTAGCGAGCTGACATAACTGGCAAGCTACCTACCTAGCCAACTGGCGAGTCAACTGACTTTACTTGCTCACTTAACTATCTAGACTGCTGGCTAGACAGCTGACATAACTAGCTAGCTACCTGGCTAGCATACTGGCTTCCAGCTCGCTTAACTAGCTTAATTAACTAGTTAGCCAGCTGGATAGCAAGCTGAATTATTTGCCTAGTTACCTAACTAGCCAGCAGGCTAGCCTCTTGACTTAAGTAGTTTACTTAATGAAGTAGCCAGCTGGCTACCTTGCAGAATTAACTAGTTAGCTACCTAGCTAAACAGGTGAATAGCCAGCTGAAATATCTAGCTGAAATAATGACACCTGATGGCTAGTCAGCTGACTTAACTAGCTAGCTACAGAAGCTAGGCAAGTGGCTGGCCAGCTGAGTTAATTCCCTGCCTTAACTAGCTAACCAGCTGACGTAACTAGCTGACTTAACTAGATAGCTACCTAGCAAACCAGCTGACTTTACTAGCTGAAATAACTAGCTATCTTTCTAGCTAGCTGTCTTGAAAGCAAACCGACTTAACTAGCTGACTTAACAAGCTGGCTACCTAGCTAGCTAGCTGACATTACTGGCTGAAATAACTAGCCAGACAGCTATCTAGCCATCGGAATTTACTAGCTTTTTAACTAGCTGTCAAGCTGGCTATCCAACTGACTTAAGGAGGTGACTT
Source organism: Carlito syrichta (assembly GCF_000164805.1). Taxonomy (NCBI): domain Eukaryota; kingdom Metazoa; phylum Chordata; class Mammalia; order Primates; family Tarsiidae; genus Carlito; species Carlito syrichta. The sequence goes on from NW_007253917.1 coordinate 41,878, forward strand.
AAATAGCTAGCCAGCTGCTTAGTCAGCTGAATTAACTAATTGATTAGCAAGTTAGGCAGCTGGTCATCCAGGTGACTAAACTAGCTGACATTACCACTTATCCAGCTGGCTAGCCAGCTGACATATCTAGTTCTCTACCTCTCTAGCCATCTGGATAGACAGCTTTCTTAACTAGCTGATTTAATTACCTAGCCAACAGGCTAGCCAACTGACTTAAATAGGTCACTACCTATCTAACCAGCTGGCTAGTGCTGACATAACTAGCTGTCTTAACTAGCTAGCCTGCTTTCTAGCCTGTTGAATTAACTAGCATGCTACATATCTAGCCAGGTGGCTATCCAGCTGAATTAATTAGGTGATTTATCTTGCTAGCCAGCTGTCTAGCTAGCTGTCATAACTGGCAAGGTACCAACCTAGCCAGCTGCCTAATCAACTGACTTAACTTGGTCACATAACTATAGAGCCAGCTGGCTAGACACCTGACATAACTAGCTAACTACCCAGCTATTATGCTGGCTTGACAGATGACTACACTAGCTAAATTAACTAGATAGTCTACTGGCTTGCCAGCTGAACTATTTGCCTAGCTA